>NW_027312462.1:0-29573 GCF_040954645.1 Diabrotica undecimpunctata | reverse complement strand
ACGCGCTATCTCAGAGTTTGAATCTTAAGAACTGACAGGCGCAGAAGATACAATGCAGCAGAAAGAAGGCGTGTCATGCTGATTGAATGTCTTAAAATTAGTGAGATATATTAGTGAGAATAACAATCATTATTAAAATTATTATAGAAAGACAAACTATTGTAGAAAATATAATTAATTTTTCTACACTAATGATAAAATATATCAATCTACGAAAACCGACCTCATCCGAAACATATCTAAAAATAATCCAAACACTTCGTCTTCTGCTTCCAAAACAACATCACCCGCTATAAATAACACTGAAAATACTACGGAAATCGACCTCATCCAAAACATGTCTAAAGATAATCCAAACACTTCGTCCTCTTCTTCCAAAACAACAGCACCAGCTGTAAATAACACTGAAATCACTACGACACAAGAAACACCAATTACCTTAAATAATGCAGTCAATTCTAAACAGATAAAAAGACATAATATATCATCTCCTGAAATTAACGAAAAAAGCCCAAAAACCGACTCATCCGTTTTTAATACCCCTAAACAATATAAACCAAAAAAGAAACTCAAAACCTCTTCCAAAACCCCCCGCGAAGATGTCATTCACTTCACTTCACTCACATTCACTTTCAATGAAATATGTGATTTTATGGAAAATGTTTTAAACTCTCATAACCCTGAATTAACTTTTAAAGATTACTCCAATGAACCAGAGAAACTAATTCAGATCCTTAATTTTATTTATTGTTACACACAAAATTCTAGGTTAAGAAATAATATCATCCGACTAGAGAAAAAAATAAACCCTAACCCTTCTTCAGCTGACGAAACTGACGAATCATCACTAGTTGAGGGATAGTCAAGGGATGATTTTCATTAAACACTTGTACTCCGAAGTGATATGTCATTATCCTAATTATCTCCAAATTTTCAGTGATGCCTCTAAAGCTCATGACGGACACGCTGCTGCATACTACGGTACACTACTCACACTATATCCATACCTAGAAACTGCTGCATTCTCACAGGCGAGACCAGAGCCATTTTGGAAGCCTTAATTTTCTTCAAAACGCATAGTGAGAATAAATGTATATAAACAAATATACACTACAAATCCAATATTTCAGGCTATAAAAATGAGATAAATATAATTCAATCAACTCGAAAATAAGTAGCATTTATCTGGGTACCGTCGCATGTAGGAATAGCTGGAAATGGACAATCTAGCAAACACAAGTCGAATAAACTCACAATACACAACCAAATCAAGAAATTACCCATACTCCGATCTTAAACAAACTATATGGGATTTATCCCCTTGTGAAGACCATCTCGAATAATCCATCCAATAGAAGGGACTAAGTAATAACTAACCGACTAATAATTGGACACACTGCACTGACCCATAAATTCCTAATCAACAAAGAATCTTCTCCAACCTGCAAAAACTCTTCTCTCCCATCGACGGTGAAGCATATTCTGATTGACTGCCAGTACCACGAAGAAACAAGAAGAAAATATGGAATCTCAGATGACATCAAAACCACTTTAACCATAAACACTGACCATGTAATAAATTATTTAAAAGATTTACGTTTATATACATCTATTTAATGTAAATAAAATGAACTCTTGTATACGTTACTCCACTAATAACCCTGCGTGGTTGATGTGGATTATATGTTTTTTCTAAATGAATTTTAATTTAACAGCTTTAATTTTTAAGTTATTTTTACACTTTATACTCGTACAGTTCATAATGTTATTTATGGTATTATAAGTATTATACCGGATAAAGAACCCTACAAATTGGCTGGTGTATACGCACATTTTTGTTGAAATTATACGTAATTGTTTTGCATAAATGTGGGTGAATTTCGGTAATTCATCGCTCATTTTTTCCCTATAAAGACGTGGGTAGTCTTAAAGTTGATGACGCAGAAGTCGAATTTTAAAAATCTCCATAAAAAAGGGGAAGGCTGTTAAATCAGAAGTGAGTAGCTGAAAAATATCAGTGAAATTCGTTAGCTATTCATTATTACGTGATACTAAATAGTAGTAAGATTGAGTTAACCCTCAACTGGTCTGGTGTCTCCTAACAATCTGATGTTATATTTTTCGGTCAACAAAATTCTCCTCCGATTTCTAGTTTTACCTATTCTTTCTTCTTCTTCTTCTTCTTCTTCGGCTTTTCCCATTATGAGTTCGCCGTTTTCGTCCTCCACAGCACTCTATTCTCCCAGTCACCTTCTCTGAGGTCTCTATCTCTCATAGCATTTCCGACGTATGTTTTCCATCTTGTAGCAGGTCTTCCTCTCCGTCTTCTTCCCGGCGGGTCCAGTTTAATATTCTTTTCGGCCACCTATGCTCTGGTATTCTTTGTACATGCCCGTACCACTGCAGGGCTCTGTTTTCCAACTTTTTTGTAATTGAGCATTTTACTTCCATTCTGTTCCATATCTCCTCCGTTCTTATTCTATCCGCTCTTGTGATTTGTAGACATCTTCTCATAAAGTCCATTTCAACTGTTCTTATTTTATTTCGTATTGTTGTTGTCATTGGCCATACTTCTGCTCCATATAGGGTAATATTAATCACTATGCTTTGAAAGATCCTTTTTTTTGTTTTCCTTGGTTAGAGTGTTGTTCCATATCACTCCATAAAGTGCTCTTGTGGCTTGTTTTCCCCGTACTATTTTCATTTCTATATCTTTCATACAAGTACCATCTCGGCTAATCATTGACCCTAAATACTTAAAAGCCTTACAACTGTTAATAGTCTCTTCTTCTAAACTTAAGTTCAAATCTGCAACCTCTGGTCCAATACATAAGTATTCGGTCTTGCACATATTTATCTTGAGTCCCCAAAGTTCATATTCTTCCTTTAATTTCCTTATCATATATTCCATATCCTCCCTGTCTTGTGCAAATTCTTATTCTATTCTTATTCTATTCCTATTCTTTCTTCTAGTGAATTATGATAAGACGGTAATGAAAGTTTATATGTAGCAACAATGGTTTGAGACATCCGGTCAATACAACGATGTAATCTACTAAGGCCGGAACTGACATCACATTACTAGCTACAATGTACGACATGAATTTGATAGGTGATTAACGTGAATATAGTTTTTCCTGATATTTTAATGTTAACCAGGTAACATTATTAGCCCAGTCTGGTTAAAAAAAAAGGTCGAAAAATTTTTCGCAAATATCTGAAGCTTTTAAGACATAGGTGGGGGTTACTAGATGATGAATAGATGAAAAAGTAATCGTATTTTTACCTTGCGTTTTTTTTAACAATAATTTATGGTCACAATTTGATTTTTTGTCTATAAGTTTTTTCCCTTATATTTTACATAAACAATATTTATATTATTTTTTTATATCAAGAATATATTTATTTTCCCGTTTTTTAAATTAAAATTGATAAATAATTTTGGAGATTACGGAGATATTTGCAAAAAAGCAGTTTTTTTGCACTAATTTACAAGTTTTATAATTTTTTTTTGTTAACAAAATAAAATGTTATTATTAGAATTGAACATCAAGGATTTAATGTCTTTTAAATTTGTGCGAAATGTCCCTCCGATCAGTCAAATAGTTTAAAAGTTATTTAATTTATTTATCCCTGAGGCTAAATATTTAAACTATTGAACTTGCTCTATTAATGATGCTAGACACATTTAGCAAGTTTCATAGGATTCTTTAAGAATTAAACAATCTCAGAAGTTAAATGCATATTGCCTTTTTATCAAAATTATTTACAAAATAAACGTTTGAAAAAGGGGTATGTTTTTACTTATAAACAATTGTAATAACTTCTATATTTTTCAAGCTACAGACTTGTACGTACAAACATTGGATAGCTGGTAAAAAACCCACATTAAAAAAAACTATTTTATGACCAATAAGAACGAAGTTAGGTACCATTTTTTAAAAAATCATATCTCCATTGTTTATCAACATTAAGAAGTAAAATTTGCACAAATTTTGAATAAAAATCTAAATTTTATTTTCGAAACAAAATTTTTTGAAATACTTTCGAAAGATCGACATATGTAAGTGGAGGGGATAACTGTGTCAGCTCGGTTCTTTTTTTCGAGATCGGAACTTCAAATTGAAACACCTAGGAAAAATTTACATGATCTTGGCTTCCATTGCACCTAGAAGCCTCTTTTTTTAATCTGGGGTAGCTCGTCGAGTCGAAATATAAATAACTACATAGTTTTCACTGGCCGGGAAATATGGGAAACCTCGGAAAAATTGAGTCCATTTGAAATTCACCGTAAAAACAACTTACTTTTTTTGTTTAATTTGGCTGGAATAGTCTGTCGTCGCAGTATTAATAATGATGACATAATTTTCACCCCCCCTCCGGAAATCTCGGAAAATCCCCTGAAATTTTCTAATTAGGTGAAAATAACCTGAAATTGAATTTATAAAATATAACTATAATTGAATAAAACTGAACTGAATAAAAATATATGTTGATTGTCTGGTTTAAAGGGTTTTGGTAAATATATTTAATTTTTTATTTTCAAATGAAAATACTTTAACTAAATACAAAATAATAGTACTGTATAAACATTGTAATTTGTTTATGTACCTTTTCCAACCATTTCTAAACTTTTTATCAAACATAATTAAATTACAATTCTTATAATCATTAGGCTAATTTGCTTAATGAGAGAAGGCAGTGAGAACATACTTAAATGTAACTTTTCTGAACGTTGGATTGGTCGTTGCAGTCATATTTCTTGCAATGGGTGAAATATTGATAGAATTATTTAATTTATAAAAAATCCTAAACGAATACTTATTATTATATTATTATTACGTAAATTGTTAACTCTTTTTTATTAGGACAATTAGAAACTAAAGCACAGGTATTAAATAACACATATGTGTCTTGTTTCATACTACTTTTACTACAAATCTAACCTTAAAGACCTAGCATATTTACAAAAACATCATCGTTGGCCTAATAACCGATATTGTTATAAATATAGTAAACACACAGGCATTTTAGTTCAGCATAATATTTTAGTTCGTAAGTAAATCATAATAGTCCATTTGTTCGAGATGTAATTATAGTTACTCGTAAGCTGTAACGTAATCATATAAATAAGTAATGTCATCGATAGGTTATTCCGTGTGTATATAAGTAACCAATGGTTGAGATACATCACAGTTTAATACATTATTGAACCTCTGCGACAGAACTGATAAAAGAATCTCTAAAAGTAGAAAGTAGAATTCGGATACCAAATGAATTAATGGAAACAATAGATGTGAAAAAGGGACTACGCCAGGGAGACGCTCTATCATGCATCTTGTTCAACATCGTACTCGAGAAAATACTGAGGGACACAACAGTCAATACACGAGGAACAATCATTAATAAAAGCGTGCAAATACTAGAATTTGCAGATGATGTTGACATAATCGCAAGATCAAGAAGAGAAATGATAGAGGCATACAACCAAATAGAACGAGATGTACAAAATAGTGGTCTTAAAAATCAATCACACCAAAACAAAATATATGCAGGTAAGTAAAAACGCAGAAATAAGGCAGCACAAAATATAACAATAGGAGAATACAACATAGAGGGGGTAAAAAAACTTTATATACTTGAGATCCTAGTCACGTCTGATAATAACGTTACGGAGGAAGTGAAGAGGCGAATATTTATTGCAAATAAATGTTTACCATGGCTTAATTAGACACCGAATATCAGATAACGTCGCAAGAAAGACAAAATGCCAAATATATAAAACCCTAATAAGACTGGTACTCACAAATGCTCAGAAACTTGGACACTCACTAAAAGAGAGGAAAGTTGTTAGCCACCTTTGAAAGAAAAGTCTTGCGACACATATATAAGGACACAAAAGAAAACGGAATATGGCAAAGAAGATACAACTCTGAACTATACAAAATATACCAGGATCCGGATATTATAACATTCATTAAAATAGGACGGCTGCGTTGGATAGGACATGTAGAAAGAATGAAAGAAGGCGAAATACCAAACAAAATATTCAAACAGATGCCAGTAGGAAAAAAAACAAGAGAAAGACCAAAACTGAGATACTTAGAACAAATAGAAAATGATATAATAACCTTAAAAATAAAAAAGTGAAGAAAAAAAGCACGAAACAGATCAGAATGGAGAAGAATCCTGGAACAGGCCAAGGCCCAAAAAGGGTTGTCGAGCCAGTGATGATGATGAGAAACTAAAGCACAGGTATTAAATAACACATATGTGTCTTGTTTCATACTACTTTTGCTACAAATCTAACCTTAAAGACCCAGCATATTTACAAAAACATCATCGTTGGCCTAATAACCGATATTGTTATAAATATAGTAAACACACAGGCATTTTAGTTCTGCATAGTATTGTTGTGAATTTATTAAAAGGTTCAATATTTATAACACTTACGGATTTAATTTATTTCTTTATTTATATTAACTTATCTGACAATAATTTATTATATCCGTACGTACAAATTCGCGAGCGCGGGTCTTGAGTATTAACTGCCCTCCATATAAAAATGTTGTATTTATATACGAAATCCTGATATACTAGAACAGCATCGAAAGATCGCATTGTCTTGCATCGAAAGATCGAGAAGCTTAGCCGGCTCATTCACCATAATTTTGGTTCTAGACTTCCACCGAAATTTCTACAATAAAACAGAATAATTAGTCATAAAAGTTAGGCCAGTATATTTATCGTAACATTGCCCCCCTCTTAAAAGATGGTTCCTCCTGGAACCTTGTCGGGACTGGAACCGGAACTGTATGCTGGTATCGGCAACTGGACCCTCTTTTACAACTTCCAGTTGTATAAAAATGACAAGGGACGGTTTTCTCTCCGCACCAGTAACTATGCGGATTGCAACAGACTAACACCTGGACTTCGGTGTCTTTAAAGATCTCCTCCACCATATTTCGGATAACCCTCCAATCTAATTGGCGGCACTCCAACTTTGGCATGGCTAACTTTTGCACTTCGGACTCTAGTACGTGCCCTCTCAATTGAAGTAAGGCTTCCCATACATCTCGGTAGGTAGGTTGGTCACGGGCAGTGTCTTTTGTTACCAGGTAGAAAAGGTAACGTGATGCATCTTGGAGTTTCAAGGTTTTACCGGGAGCTGGCACTTGGCATTGAAGTTCTGCAACTCGACCAAACTTCCTTCGAAAGACGGATGCCAACCCTGGTGCGTCTTTGATACTGGCCGGGATGGTAAGGGCCAGCGAGTAGTCATCGGGGAGCGCGAGTAGATCTTGCTTTTCTTCAGTGGTAACACATGTCTCGCTTTACCGGTACCTCCATAGGCACCCATGAATTCCTCAAACGTGAGGTCAGACACATCTTGGACTTGGTTTACTTCCACTTCTTCATCTACGTCGTGGTCACCTTCGAAAGATGCCAACCGGTTATGGTGTACTATCATCGGCTTTCCCCTCGGAATCTTGCTTATTCGGTAGATGACATCGTTGATACTCTGAGATAGCGCGTTATGGACCTTCCCAAAACTGCTGCAATTTGGGAGAACAACCTTTTCGCTTCTTGGGATTATACAGCCATACTTTGTCGTTCTTCTTAAAGCAACCCTTTTCGGCTTGTGTATCGTACCGTTTCTTCATTCGGTCGCTAGCGATCTGAAGGTGGGAACGGACCAACTCATGTACATCGTCCATTCTTCTTCGTAATTCGATCACATAATCTTCACCTGCTACATCTTCTCCAGGTCGACACCCAAACTCTAGATCACAAGGTAGTCGCATTTCGCGTCCGAATAGGACTTTCGCTGGTGTCTGGCCTGTTGATTCGTTAACAGCAGATCTGTAGGCCATTGTGAAGAACGGAAGGTATTGGTCCCAGTCTCGCTGATGATCGGACACCATCTTTGTCAAATATTTGCCAACTGTCCTATTCATCCGTTCTACCATACCATCAGATTGCGGATGATATGCTGTAGTTCTTGTTTTCTTCATGCCTAGTCTATCACATATTCCTTGGAATAGATCGCTTTCGAAGTTCCTGCCTTGGTCACTATGGATCTCCAAAGGCACTCCAAATCGGCTGATATATTCTTGGATCAACTTATCTGCAACGGTGGCGGCCTTCTGGTCTGGAAGTTCGTAAATCTCGACCCACTTACTGAAGTAATCCATTACTACCAGCATGTACTTGCCTCCATTTTCACTTTCTGGAAATGGCCCAGCGATGTCCAAAGCTATTCTTTCAAACGGGCTTCCAACATTATATTGTCTCATAGGAGCTCTCCTTTTTCGGTGAGGCCCGTTACTCGTAGCACAAATAGTACATTTCTTACACCAGTCTTTTACGTCGTCGGAACTGTTCATCCAATAAAACCGTTCCCGAATTCGCTGAAGGGTTTTCTTTACCCCAAAATGCCCTCCCGATGGACTGTCGTGTAACTGACGAAGTACTTCGGCTATTCTGCTCTTTGGGATCACCAACTGTCTTCTCTTCTCTGAACCGTCATCATTTTCCAGGACTCGTTTGAGCAAGCCATCTTCGATGATAAATGAGTCCCACTGGGCCCAATACGTCTTAACTACTGAGCATAGGTTTGATATTTCCTGCCAAGGTGGTCGACGGTTTTCCTCTTTCCATTTTCGGATTTTCTGTATAACTGGATCTCTCTCTTGTTCTTCCCTTATCTTAGTAGGCGTCCAGTCGTCGTTGACAATCGTCGTTCTTAGCACTGCTGCTTCCTTGGATTCCGTTTTGTTGCAGTGGGAACACTCTGCTGGGCATGGCCTTCTGGAAAGAGAATCAGCGTTTCTGTGGCTAACTGCGGCCCGGTGCTCAATCTTAAAATCGTATTCTTGGAGTCGTTCGATCCACCTGGCTATCTGACCCTCTGGATTCTTAAACTGCATCAACCACTTAAGGGCGGCATGGTCGGTTCGGATTAGAAACTTTCTGCCATAGAGATATTGATAGAAGTGCTCTACTGATTTCACTACTGCCAGAAGTTCTCTTCTCGTGACGCAATAATTCCGTTCTGGTTTTGAAAGAACTTTACTGAAATATCCGAGGACTCGTTCCTGTCCTCCTTGAATCTGAGACAGCACTCCTCCAATTCCCACATTACTTGCATCCGTATCTAAGATGAACTCTCCTTCTGGCAGTGGATACCCCAAAATTGGTGCTGTTATTAAATGCTTTTTCAACGTTTCAAAGGCATTTTGGCAGTCTATATCCCAGCGGTATTCTCTTGATTCCTCCGTAAGTCGCGTTAATGGCTTAGCGATATCTGCAAACTTCTTAATAAACCTCCGGTAGTAAGTACATAGTCCAAGAAAACTTCTCACTTGATGTTTGTCAGTTGGTTTTGGCCATTCCTTAATGGAATCGATTTTTCCCTTATCCACGGCCACTCCTTCTTTACTGACTATATGACCCAGATAATTGACTTTACCTTGAAATAGCTGGCACTTCTTGGGGTTTAGCATCAATTGGGCAGCTTTAAGTCAATTAAAAACGTTTTCTAAATTCCTCAAATGATCTTCGAATGTCTCCCCCAAGACGATTATGTCATCTAAATAAACCAGGCATGTTTTCCAAGATAACCCTCTCAACACATTTTCCATAAGCCTCTCAAATGTCGCAGGAGCATTACAGAGTCCAAATGGCATAACGTTGAATTGCCACAATCCAGATCCTGTGGTGAAGGCTGTCTTTTCTTTATCTACTGGGTCCATTTCTACCTGCCAGTATCCAGACTTCAAATCCAAAGTAGAAAACAATTTACTTCCAGCCAATGTGTCCAATGTGTCATCGATCCGAGGCAGAGGATAACTATCTTTCTTGGTAACGTTGTTCAGCAAACGGTAATCCACACAGAACCTCGTCGTTCCGTCTTTCTTCTTAACCAGGACCACCGGAGAGACCCATGGGCTCGTAGAAGGTTCTATCACCCCGTCTTTCTTCATTTCCTGAACAATCGTTTCAGCTTCCTCTCTTTTCGCCTGTGGTAATCGTCGAGCTGTTTGACGAATTGGCTTAGCATTACCAGTATCAATTTTATGCTTAACAACCGTAGTTCTTCCCGTCTTTCCTCCTTTCGGTACGAAAATATCACGATACTGCCGAAGAAATTCCCTTAATTTCCTTTTCTCCATCTGATTTAGAGACTGTCCTGCAACTGCAACCATTTGGTCGAATTTATCGTTGGAATTATCAGATGTTGTCGCCTGACGGATTATGGATGTCACAGGTACACAAGTTCCTACTTTTGTCTCTTTCTTTATGGTCACTGGGTAGTCGTTGACATTGATAAGTCTCACAGGAATTTCTTTAGCCGAAGTCACCAATTCCTTTCCAATTATGATTCCACGGCCAACCTCATCGTCGTGGTTCCAAGGCTCCATCATAACAGGTCTCCCTTCGTCTACAATTCCCTGTAGTCGCGCTACTATGACCGTTTCGCTTCTCGCAGGCACGACTGTATCTTCTGTAATGGCTGCTTGCACAGTGTTGTCATTATGTGGATGGAGAAATACCTCCTCGTTGCCAACTTTGATTACCTTATTTTTAAAATAAAATTGGAATCCATGCATATTCATTACGTCCATTCCTAATATAACATCCTCTTCGATGTCAGCAACTATAACAGTATGGACAAACTTTTCTGCCCCAATTCCCAATTGTACCTGGATTTCTCCATGAATGTTGGCATTTTCACCTGTAGCGGTACGAAGTCGTAACCTCGTTGGTAACAGTTTCTTTCGGCTGTTTATAACTGTCGGGCGTATAATGGTTCTGGTCGCTCCGGTATCCACCAACAACGTATGTCTTTTACCATTTATTTCTCCATCTACATATACACTATCTTCACGACATTTCAAAGAAGCTATTAGTATAAGAGGGTCTTTGGAAAAGTTCCGGGTCGAGGCTGCTCCCCTAAAGCTGACTCGTTCTGGTTTTTCCGATGGTGAGTTTCTTGATTTTATGGTCTTCGTTTTCTTGCATGTCATGCTTTTTATCAAATTAAAGAGCTGGTCAAGTTTATCTTCATCTCCTTCCTCCTTTACAGTCCTAACTTTACTGTACCCGCCAGAGGCCTGCGTAGCTGACTCGTATTCGAGGGCGGCGGATAAGACATCAACCAGCGTCTTGTGGCGAGCTAATCGTAGTGTTCTCTGCATTTCATGATCACGAAGACCATCAATAAACGTTTGAACGGCCAATTTTTCCATCATGTCTTCGGGAGCTGTTGGATAAGCATATCGTACTAATCTGGCAATATCTACCTCATATTCTTGAAGAGCCTCCTCTTTCTTCTGTCTACGATTTTTAAGCTGTGACTGATATACATGCTCCACTCTGAGATAGCGCGATCGCATATTTAACCTCTTCTTCAGTTGTTCGAAATCATCGGTCTCCTCTACGGCTATGGTCTGAAGCACATCTAAGGCATCTCCTCGAAGAGCGATAGTCAGGTTTACAGCCTTTTCTTTTTCAGACCATCCATTTGCTCTTGCGGCTGATTCGAACTGTTTCATGTAGTTGTTCCATGATGATTTTCCGTCGAAAGTTGGGACTTTAACATGAATAGAACCTCCACTTCCTTCAAATTTCGGCCGTGTCTCCAACTTAAATTTCGTCTCGTCTTCTTTTATCTCCACTGTAATCGGATTGTTACCTCTCTCTGCTGTCCCTGTTTCTTCCATCTTCCTTTCCATCTCTTTAATCTTTTCTTCGAAGGCCAACTTATCGGCAGCAACTTGGTTTTTTAGCGAAGACACTCTATCGTCAAGAGCAGATATTTCAGAAGTGACTTTAGAGATGTTAGCAGAAACTTTGCTTTCCAGAGAAGAAATCTCGTTAGAAACTTTGCTTTCTAAAGAAGCGATGTCGCCGGATACTTTGTTCTCCAATGATGCGATGTCGCCGGAAACTTTGGCTACATCAGAAGACACTTTCGAAATATCGTCGGAAACTTTGTTCTCTAATGATGCGATGTCGCCGGAAACTTTGGCTACATCAGAAGAAACTTTCGAAATCGACAAGAGGACAGCATCTTCAAATATATAAGTCTCTGGATCTAGTCCTTCTTCTAGCAAAGCGTTCTTTAGTCGTTGGACTAACTCAGCCTTTTTTCCGGTAGAAGCTAATTCTCTGTCTTCAAGATGTCTTCTTAAATTAGTCACTGTCAGCTCATAAATCGTAGCCATTTTCACAATTTATTTTATATTCACTTGTAATTTATTTTCGCAATTTATCTAAGTATTCCACTGTTCTGACACCATTTGTTGTGAATTTATTAAAAGGTTCAATATTTATAACACTTACGGATTTAATTTATTTCTTTATTTATATTAACTTATCTGACAATAATTTATTATATCCGTACGTACAAATTCGCGAGCGCGGGTCTTGAGTATTAACTGCCCTCCATATAAAAATGTTGTATTTATATACGAAATCCTGATATACTAGAACAGCATCGAAAGATCGCATTGTCTTGCATCGAAAGATCGAGAAGCTTAGCCGGCTCATTCACCATAATTTTGGTTCTAGACTTCCACCGAAATTTCTACAATAAAACAGAATAATTAGTCATAAAAGTTAGGCCAGTATATTTATCGTAACAGTATTTTAGTTCGTTAGTAAATCATAATAGTCCATTTGTTCGAGATGTAATTATAGGTACTCGTAAGCTGTAACGTAATCATATAAGTAAGTAATGTCATCGATAGGTTATTCCGTGTGTATATAAGTAACCAATGATTGAGATACATCACAGTTTAATACATTATTGAACCTCTGCGACAAATAAGATGTAGTTCCATAATATACCATAAGATTCGGATATGTATCCAAAAGAATATATTCATCAAGTAGATCAGAATTTAATCCGCTTGATTTTGGTGTATGGGGCGTATTAAAACAACGTGTCTATAAGAATCCCATAAACATTCGCAACCAACTATGGGAAGAAATAAATACTGCAGCAGTTTCTTTAGAATCAATGATGCTATTTAATATGAGATGATATTTTATGGCATATATTGACAAATGAATTAAAGAAAATGGTGGACACTTACTTTGAAAAAAAGTTATGTAACTTAGTTATGTTAATAACTATTTCTTAATTTGGTTTTTAAACAAAATGTTTTGATTATGACTTTAATTTAACATAAAACGTAAAATGATTGATGTAAAATCCTATTATTTTATTTTTTGTCAAATCCTGTTATTAATTATCCTCCTGATATATTTATTTTATTTAATATTTCGTTAACTATTAACTATAGTTAAAGGTGTTTTATACAAAAATTTAGATTTATTAATGTTTTTGTCTATTTTTCCTTCGTTACCTGGATTAATTGCCTTAAGTCAGAATTATGCAGCTAATTTATAAAATGCGATTATCTCGAAAACCGTTGAGTTTTGAAGTTATTAACAAGTATACCTTTTTTTTGTTAAAACAATGTGTCTTAATATTTTTTATCAAAAATACAGGTAACTCAAACAGCAAAAAAGTTAAGTGCAAATTTATGCCACATACGTGGCATATGTGGCGCCCTCTATCAGCTACATCAAAGTGTGTATCAAATTATAATTTACCATATTGAAAAGTACCCAGTTGTATATTTTTATGCATAAATGTTTACAAATGTGAAAGTTATAGCAAAAAATAAAATTTTAAATTTGCACTTTAACACCCTGTATCTTTCTTAATATCAACATTTTATTAAAGCAATTTAGCTTAAATCGTACAATTAAGTGTAGAATCTACTGTTTCTTTTTGTACAATTACTTAAGGACCACACTGTATAATTGACATTATTCAATTTTTCAATCCATAAAAATTAACCCATCTCGATTTAGTTTAACTTTTTAAAGTGCGCTCACTCAACTAAAAAATAATTCTATTATACAGTGATGAGTGTCTTACCACCCGGCAAAATAGCGGAAAGGATAGAAGACAGATTAAATTGTGAGATAGTATGAGATAAGGCTAGTTCTTGACGCGGCTATTTCACTTCAGTCATAATTATACGGATGACCTCGAAAATATTTTATTTTAATAATTTCTGATGTTAGAATAAATGATTGAATAAATTAAGTTATATTATAGTAAAAAACATTAATTATTAGCGATTTTAAATTATTAATTTTTAAGTTTATTTAATAATAAAAATAACTTAACTGAAATATTTGATTAAACTAAAGATAGGTATGTTCTATTCTAAAACAATTGTGTGTGGAATTGGGGTAATAGTTAGAGACGTGGTCTAGTGACAAGAAGATTGGAGGTTCAATTCACACCAAGGATAAAATTTTCGTTTTAGTCAATAAAAAAATAATAGAAAATATGATACATATTAGGTAAAAAGTTTTCGAAAAACTCATTATTTACAATTTATTTATTCCAATGTTAAAAAATAGAAATACAAAATAATTCAATTTCAGTTTTACAGTCTTCAGTTGTGATTGCAAAATAATCCGGTTAAGACTGTTTAATGCCAAATCCATCACTAAATTCTCAGTGTTAATATCAATTCCTCTGTACAGGTAATGATTTTCAAAACAATTAACAACATTGTAATGGATGCGGGCGAACAGCTGCCTGCTTTACAGCTAACCAAATCATCAAGCCATCAAAAATAATAACATACCGAGAAGTGTTTTTGCACGGTAAACAGAAACTTTTTATTGAAAAAACAATTCGTGAAAATGGTTTCAACGGTCGAGGAAAAAGTGCAAATTGTTGTCTGGCATGTGAATGGATTATCAGACAACATGATTAGACAACAATTTGTAAATATGTTTCCAAATAGGCCGGCTCCAGCACGATCAACAATTCAGTCTATTATACGTAATTTTTTTACTTATGGATCCGTGTTCACTCCAAGAGGAGTTCGTAGACGAAGGGAGGTAAATCCAGATTTGGAACTAAGGGACACTTTGATTTGTGCAAGTATTGAGCAAAATTCTACCCAATCAACATCTCGTCTCGGAGAACAATATGGAATTTCAAGATTTAGAGTAGGTAAAATTTTGAAAAGACATGGATACCGTCCCTATAAACTTCATAAATCCAACGAACAATTCCCTGGGGATCAATATAGACGTTTAGAATTTTGTCAAACTGCAATGGAAATGTCACATCAAGATGAACATTTTTTAGAGAACGTTTTGTTCACCGATGAATGTACGTTTTCATTGCAGGGCCGTCACAGTTCAATGAATGCTCGGTATTGGACTCGAGGAAATCCTCATCAGATTTATGTCGCCCGTACCCAGCGTCCTCGAAAAGTAAATGTTTGGGGAGGCATAATAGGGAATCATGTCATTGGTCCATTTTTTATAGACGGTATGTTGACTGGGCGGAAATACTTGAAACTTCTGCAAAATCAAATTGTCCCAGCCCTTCGTAATTTACCAATACCTTTCGATTCCATATGGTTTCAACACGATGGTTGTCCCGCACATAATTCTCGCATCGTCAGTCAATATATCAGTGCGACTTTTCCTAATCGATTGATTAGTGGCCACGGAGATATTTTTTGGCCTGCAAGATCACCTGATTTTGCACCTTGTGATTTTTTTATGTGGGGATATATCAAGTCCAAGCTATATGGAATTGAAGACGATATGCCTAATTCTCTAATTCTCTCCAAGAATTAAGAGAAAAGATCTCAAATTCAATGAGAGGTATTAGTCCAGAAACATTAACTAATGTTAGACGAAACTTTTATAATAGATTGGGTTATTGTTCTGCTGATAATGGAGGCTTATTCGAACATTCATTGTAAATACATTTCATTAGAATAATTTTTTTATATTTTTATAGAATTTCTACCTATTTAAATATTTTTGGAAGTACATTTATTTAGAATGTTCTTTTATGTTTGAAGAATTATTACTTTATTTTCGAAAGTACGACATTGTTTTTTCAATAAGATTTTTATGTTTTACTATAAACACTTCTAATAAAAACTAAAATAAATGTCTAGTGATTTAAAGCAAAACGATATAATGTCTGCATAATTTCAAATTTTTAAAAAAGTAAAACCTTCATGTGGGATTTGAACCCTGATCCATCAAACTTTTATATTTCTTCAGTGACAGTTTGGGATATTGTTCTGCTGCTAATAAAGGCTTATTTGAACATATTGTAAATACGTTTATTTACAATATTTTTTTTTATTTTTGTAGAATTTTCACTTATTTAAACATTCTTTAAACGTTCTTTTAATTTTGAAGAATTTTTACTTTATTTTCGAAAGTACGGCGATACTTTTTTTTCAATAAGATATTTGTGTTTAACTTTAAACACTTCTTATACTAGTAACGACTGATATAAATGTTTAAATTCAAAGCAAAACGATCTCTGCATAATTTCAAATTATTAAAAAAAAAAAAAAGAAAACCACATGTAGGTTTTGAACTCTAATCGTCTGCGACGTCTTTGTCGAGTTCTTACCACTAATCCACGAAGGATAGTGATTATTCCGTGACAAGAGTGTATGAAACTCCTCACATCATAATAGAAATTATTCTTGGTTAATAAGTTAAAACTTTAGATTAAATAATTACTATTAATTAAATTATTTTATTTACATTTTTGCTTTATTGTGGTCAATCAGTTTTTACTTTATGTGAAATTAAATAATGGAAATACGTCACACATAGGTTACACATAATAATTATGACCGAGATGATTTAGCTCGAAGCTAACGTCTAAAGGTGTGAGACTATCGATTTATAATGTTAATTATAGGTTTCTACCGATTATTTCCCACCTCTAATACTTTCATCTCTTTTTATTTCACAACGTGTTATGTTTTCTATCTTTTGCGTTATTTTGCCGGTTCTTAAGGCACTCATCACTGTATATGCAAAACGTTTAAAAAGTGAACAATGATTTGAATTTATACAAATGTTTTTATCTACATTTACATTGAAATTTGACCCAAACTGCCTTTATTTGCCTTGATCATATTACAGTTTGCACATTTACTATTATTAGCAGACACAGGTGTGTCTTCGGTAGAAATGATTGATTAGATATAAATAATATTTCCATACCAACCATACTATTAAAATATCTACTTGATACAGTGTTCGTTTATTACGGCTAGATATTGTATGGCTAAACTATAAAGTACCTATATAAAAAAATGTATAGAGTGTATAATAAAACTGATGTGTATCAAACATATCTAAAGTTTAAAAATATTTTAGATTATACAGGGTCACTCATAACAACAAAACAAACTCTGTCTAGAGATTAATATTTTATCGCTTAAAATACATCAAGTATGTGTACTATATATATATATATATATATATATATATATATATATATATATATATATTCGGTTTTTTATAACGTCTTACGACGTTGTCCGACTCCCAAACGCCACTGTATTCTGTCTTTAGTTAGGTCTTCGTCCAGATTTCGAGCGCTAATCGCTTTCCTAACTCCCAGGTTCCAGCTCTGTGGTGGTCTTCCTCGTTTCCTCTTCTCTGGGGGTTGCCACATCATCGTTTTTTTAGGCAATCTTTCATCCCCCATTCGGCTCACATGCCCATACCATATGAGCTGTTTTCTCTCAATATCCTCAACTATAGTGCCCTCTATACCCATTTGTTGTTTTATCACTTCATTCCGTATTCTGTAGGCTCTTGATATTCTCATCGATCTTATGATGGCATCCATTTCCGTGGCTTCGACCTTTTTCTTATATTTTTTGGTTATTCTCCATGTCTCAGCTCCATAAAGTAGGCTAGTTTTAACCATTGTCTCATAGATGTTCCATTTTCTTTTCTTCAATATTTCTTTACTCCATAGAATTCCGTTCAAACATCCTATAGCTCTTCATGCTTGTACAATTCGATGTTCTATTTCTCGTTCGTCTTTTCCACTACGGTCGAAGATGACGCCCAGGTATTTATATTCGTTGCATGGATTTATTTTTTGATTGTCATCGATATCGAGTTGTTCTGCTTCAGCTCCAATTGAGAGGTATTTTGTCTTTTCTAAATTGATATTTAATCCCCATTTCTGGTATTCTTCAATTAGTTTTCTAAGCATGTATTCCATGTCATCTTTGTCATTTGAGATTACCACCTGATCATCTGCAAACTGTAAAGTATATATGTAATCCTGATCGTTCAATTGTATACCCATTCCTTTGACTTTCCTTTTCCATTGTTTCAGAGCTGCAGAGATATAAATGTTAAATAGAGTCGGAGAGATATAACATCCTTGTCCTTGTGAGACCTAAGGGTCTCACCCTTAGTAACTGCAAATTTTTCAGCTAAGAGGTTTCCGAATTTCATTTGGGAGTTTGAACCATAATATAGATCTTTGAGAGCACTAACCAATGTTTGATGTATGTTTGATGTGCCCAGGACTTCCCATAGTTTATTTAGCGGGACTATGTCATATGCCTTCTCAAGATCTACAAAAGTCATATGTAACTCTCTATTTGTCACAATTTTCTTTTCTATAATTTGTTTAAGACAGAAGATGTTATCTGTACATGAACGACCTGCTCTAAATCCTCCTTGTTCTTCGTCTTCAGACGATTGATAATCTTCCTCTATCAGGTCCCGTAGTATTCGACCGTATAGTCGACTCATTGAACTTATGACCGATATCCCTCTATAGTTTTTTACAATTTCTCCTGTCACCTTTTTTTATATATTGGGGTTATATTTGCTGTTTTCCATTCATCTGGTGTTGGATGTCCATTAATATATTCGTTAAATATCACCGTGATCATTCTGTGTAATTTCTCTGAGCCATTCTTTATTAATTCCGTAGTTACTCCCTCTGGTCCACTTGCTTTCCCATTCTTCATCCCTGCTATAGCTTTTTGAACTATGTTGATATCTATGGTAATATGCTCTCCCAGAATTTCGATTCTTGATGAATTCATATCTTCTTTAAATTCGTCTCTGTTCTTATTTAATACATGTTTGTAATAATGTGTCCAATCCTCGGGATTTATGGGATTTAGAATCACTTGCTCGTTAGTCAGCTTCTTAACAGAGTTTATAAACTTCCACGCCTCAGTGCATTGTTGTCCTCCAATATAAGATTCTATCTCTCTGCACCTTCTATCCCATATCTCATTTTTGAAGGTCATAATTATCTTTCTAGTTTTCTTCTTCATTTCATTGTATCGGTCTTTGTCTGCGTCATCTTTTGTATTCAACCACTTATGGTATAATCTTTTCTTTTCTGTTACCGCATTTTCGACGTCTTCATTTCATCAAAGCTTGTTACTAATTTTATTTTGTTTGATTCCTAAGACCTCCTGTGCTGTTTGATGAATACTTGATATTATGGCGTCTATACGAAGCCATGTTATAGTTGCTTCCTAAGACAGAGAAGAATTATTTCACGTTCAGAGCGCTTGCGAAAGCCGTTCTGATGATGCCTATTGGGCTGAAATACGTATAAACGGATGCGCAAGCTCCCTATACGTGAAATAAAATCTTAACTGTCTTTTCCTTGTTACTTGATATTATGTTCTCATATATGCATTTGGTATTTGTTAGTGTTTCGTCAAGTTTGGAGTCCATTCGAGTCTTATATAGTGTGCGGGTGCTCTCATGAATTAAACTGAACATATTGTAAACAAAAAGAGAAATCAAACGATTTCTAATTAGCGAAACCGAATTCAAATCTTAACCACTGTGTTTCCTAAAATTTGCGAAACAAACAGCTGGATAAATTAATCGGCAAGGGAATCTAAAATTGCATCCCACAAGCCGTTCATCCTAGTCAAAATTCGTAGTGAATTCAGTTTCTCGTACTTCCAACGAAGTAAATAACAAAAACAGAATGACGGTATTAGATTTTTGTTTTGATAAAATGCAGCAACTCTGAGATAGCGCGTACCTCCTTAAGTCTCTTCAGAACGGTATAGCCCTCGCTTGGGCTATAGAGCAGAGAGAGCAGTGGCTATATCCGTTCTGAAGAGACTTAAGGAGGTCGAAATACGTATCAACGGTTGTTGCTGCACTTTATCAAAACAAAAATCTATACCGTCATTCTGTGAACATATTGTATTGAGGAAGATCAATTCTTTCTAAAAGTTGTTCGTCTTGGCTTGATGAGACACTGTCCTTTAATCTATATGGGAAAACATATTTTGTCCTGACTATGTGGTGATCTGATCGCATACTGCTCCTCTCATAGCTCTAATATCTCTAATGAGTATTTGTGAATTTTGTTTAACTATCACGTAATCTATTATAGACTTAAGATTCCTTGTTGGTTGAAAACATGTATATTTGTGTATGTTTTTGTGACAGTAATATCCGTTAGTTATTTTGAGTCTATTACTTTCACAGAGATTGATAAGTCTTTCTCCGTTATCATTTACGACATCTTCTCAATAAGGTCCAATTACATTGTTGTGGCGCTTGTTTCCTATTCTTACGGAACTATGGAACTAACTATTCTATGAACTTAATAAAAGTTCCCTTTTATTAATAAATTATGATTGCTGTTAGAGTATTCATATATTTCCCTAAACGAGCACTTTTTCTTTAAACTACTTTAATTAAGTATTAGTAAAGCTCGGATTTATAGGCAACAAAAATTGAAGAAAAAGGCGGCTATATAGGCAAAGATTTTTATTAAAAGAGGCAGGAATATTAACATTTAGGCAATAAAGGATATAACTTATTATTTATTGTACAAATTGAATTAACGTAATATTAACTTAAGGCATGTATATTTACACATCATAATCATAACATTAGTATAAATAAACTAGTAACTTAATAACTCTAAATTAATAATTAAACATTGTAACCACTTAAATTTTATCCTTAATAGAAACAACTAAATGATTTTCAATATTTTCGGTCTTAAAACTATGTCTTTGAACACTTAAAATTAATTTGTACATTGAAAACAAACGTTCGACATCGACAGATGTAATTGGAGCATATTTCAGAGCGCATAATAAATCTGGCATAATTTGAAATTCCTCGAAAAATGTCCCATTCAAAACTTATAGCAACATTAGATAAACAGAAAAACCTTCATTCTTGTCAAAAACATATTTCATTTTCTTTTAATTAATTGACGTTACTTCCAGGTGCCGATCTTAATTTTCGTCTTTAAATTATCTATTAATTTTACTGACTCACATAAATTTATCTCTTGTTTTTCTAATAAGGTAATTGTGGTAACTATTAATTATATAATGTCATTGATATAAGCGAGTTCCTGTTTTAATTTGGGATTTTTTAATCTTTTTTTGGTTCTCGAATGGCTTCGGAAATATCATCATCAATTCTGACATAACTAATTCTTTTCATTGCAGTGTTCAAAGTAAAAAAAAAACTGCTTCGAGCCAGGTTCCCCACCTTGTAATTACTGGTTTAGGTGGCAAAGGGACACCGGGAAGTCTTTCTTTAATATTCCACCCTCAACAGAGCCTTTACAAAAACTTTTTTCATAAAATTTATAAAATTATTTACCAACGGAACAGATTTCTTATTTCTTCAGCAATTCTATTTACCCCCGTGGCTACACAAGTGCAATGAATTAAATTAGGATAAAAAAATCTTTAAATTAACAGCACTTTTAACATATATGCCGCATCATCTGAAAGCATTAAAACTACTTTATTCACTGGTATAGCGTTGGGTAAAAAAGAGGTTTGTTAAACTATCTTGTATAAATCGACTTATTCTAAAATTATTTGTTTTTTCCAATTCTTTACCGGCAACTAAATAAGGTTTTCTCGCAAAGTTTTCGTTCAAAATTCCAATCATTAAATTAGCTATATACCTGCCGCATACATATGTCGGTTCATCCACGATAATCTACAAAAAAATTGCCCTCTAACTCCCACTTAATTTTTGAAATACATTCAACGTAACATTTTCCACAGTATGTTTTCTCAATGTACTTTCGTCCGGTAAGGATTTATTAAGATAATTTTCGAAGAAGCATTTAAACTAGGGTTATTAACTATATATAGAGGAATGTTGGATGCAATCATCATCTGCATAAATCAAATTTAATGCGTCTTCCTCCTTTTTTTTTTGAACTGCTTAACTATCCCGCAGAGATATTTGGGCTAACTTAGAGGAATTTAATTTTTCCAAATTACGTTTATGAAGTGGAGTTACACAATGCTGGTCAATAAAGTACTTTTTTCTACTTAAAATCTGAGAATTAAAAAAAAATAATAGAATTCTAAAACCGCTTTAGAATTTAGTTATGTTGTGGGACGAGAAAAAAAAAAGAGAAAAAATAAAACTTACCGATTTGCCGCATGGTTTACAAAATGCTCTATCTCCTTCTAGAGAAAGTTCCGAATAAGGTGCGATCTATAGCCTTAATTTAGATGTCATCTTTTCACACAAAATGTCTATAACGTTTTAAAACGTGTTCTTTGCTTTTCGGTATACGCAACAAAACGAAACTAGGATATAGCAATTTGTGACTAAACTCTGATACAGTAACCGACTGTACACCTAATAAAAAATTAATAAAGCTTAGGGATTTCCAAATAGTTAACCCTCAAGTCTCGATCAGGTACATTTTCCTAGAAATCTGTTATATAAACAAACCATTGATATTTATTATTGGACCCAAAATTTTATTATAGAATGGTTAGTAATAGAAATATTAGGGTAGTACATGAAATTTTAAAAAAGGCACAAATAGGCGGAATTTACGAAAAAAGGCAAAAAGTGCAAAAAACAATTATAATAGGCAAAAAAGGCATTTTGCCTATAATCCGAGCTTTAAGTATTAGTATCACATAAACCCCTTAAAATATTATTGGTTTTGGCTTATAATTTAGTTAAATCGTTATTATTTTCTCGAGGTAACAAATATTTTTAACAAAACTACACTTCCTCACCCCAAAAATTATGTAAGCTAAGGCTAACTTATAAAACAGCCAAAATACAATTTCAGTTCGTCAAGTCGGTTTTTAATCTCTGAGCAATATGGATTTTGACATAAAATATTATATCGCATAAAATGTGGGTGTCACACACCACTTTTTTTTTCTATGGCGTCCCACACATTCAATGCCAGATTCCATACCGCCACTGCCTTTTGTCATTATTTTTTTCGCTTTATATTTTGTTGAAAGACGACTGCTAGTTTGGAAACTAGAAAAAAGGTCATCCCAAATGAACCTATTTTCGCCAGTATCAGATGTTTTCTACCCGTCATCGAACTCTAATGTGGGTCATCATCATCATCATTCAATCTTCGCTTATCCACTGCTGGACATAGATCTCCCTCATAATTTTCCATCTATTTCGATCTTGTGCCTCTTGCATCCAATTCCTATGACAACGTTTTAGATCGTCAGTCCAACGTGTTGGTGGACGACCTCTACTTCGGTATTCATCATCTCTGGTCTCCATTCCAGTATCCGCTTTGTCCATCTATTGTCTGTCATTCGAGCCACGTGACCTGCCCAGTTCCATTTAGTGTTGCTACTCTCTCTACTGCATCAGCCACTCCTGTCTTTGTCGTAGCTGGCGATTTGGGATCTGTCTCGTAGTGAAACGCCCAACATAGCACGCTCCATCGCCCTTTGACACACACGGATCTTTGAACTGTTCTCCTTGTCAAGGTCAACGTTTTGGCACCGTAAGTTAACACTGGCAAAACACACTGATTAAACGTTTTTCTTTTAAGGCATATTGGTATATCAGACGATTTGAAAATATGGTTCAGCTTGCCGAAGGCTGCCCAAGTCAGTCTTATACGACGGAGAAGCTCATCGGTTTGGTTATCTTTTCCTATGCGAATCTCATGACCTAGGTATTTATAGGCCATTACCTGGTCTATGGATCTTGTTCCTACGCATAATATCTTCGCTGACTACAAGATTTGTCATCATCTGGGTTTTAGATATATTTATTTTCAATCCCCCTTCTAGCGAGGAAAGGTAGAGCTGATTTAAAGTTCTTTGGCCTCATCTATCCTATCAGCTATTAGTACAATATCATCTGCAAACCTTAGATGGCTAAGCTTTTCCTCCGTTTATGTTTATGCCCTTGTGGTGTATGCCCTAATGTGGGTGTTGACTACTTATTGACTATTTTCGTTATTAATTAATTGAGTATAAGGGTATGGAAATTCCTATTTTTGTTTTGTAACATGATCTTAAGATAAACGAAATTTATTTGCGTATGAAGTTTATTTCAGTTATTAAAAGGCAACGCGTGAGCGAGTTAATGTTCGAGATTGTTAATCGCCATTTTAAATCACGAGTTCGTTACATACACTTTTCCGCCGACCGTACTTTTCAGAAATAAAGATATCTTTATTACTTAACGATAAACAACAATTTTTCTCAGCTTGATTAACTTTATTCAAAGTTTAATTTTTAATTTAAAGTATTAATTCAAAGTTTCGCAAGTGCGACCAGCTTGGGCTGGTCGCACTCGCATATTGGTTAGTGTTTAATTTCGTATTCGATCAAATTCGAGGCATTTCTGGTTTAAGAGTTTAGACTCTTGCGTAGTCAGTATCAAATTGTATCCCAGCTGAGCTGGTCGCTTCTTGTTTTAGAGTTTATCTCTCGTATTTTAGTTACCGTTACATAGCTTATAGTTAAAAGCTGAACGCTCGTTATTAGTCAAGTATATTCATATAGAAGAAAACGTCCTAGTTGAAGTGATAATTATTAGTAACATTTTAATCTGTATCACTGCTAGTGTAGTTGTCGCGACTAGTATGGACAGTGATTGGCTGTTTTCAATAAAAGAACTTGCGCTAAAACGTTAATTAGATATTAATTTAGTTGTAGTAATTGTGCATTATTGAAACTGATTATATTCTTATTTTCCACGCCAGTGGGTGGTAACTTCAAGTTGAAAGTAATTACAAGACTTGGTACGCTCTACTGTTTTAATTACTGTTTGCATGTAAATATGTACAATATTCCATCCCTCCTTACTTCCCGTCATCATTATTATCATGTCTTTCACAGTAACAAGTTAATGCCTATTTCTCTGTATAATGTGTTTTCTCCCCATTATCCATCTATTACACTTTAGCATTATGTGAGTAAAAGTGTCAAAGTATTCGTAGTATAGGAATTTTTATGTATCTGTCTTTCTAAACCTATCAGAATATGCCCTAAAATACCCATGTAATGTAAGCGCTTGCGTCAGAAAGAATCCAGTCTCCTGTGACCATAGTCCATCTAGTGTCTCAGGCTCGGGATCAGTATCTTGATCCACTGGGCAACATCTTCTGGGTTGTTTCACTTTTCTTGATCTTTTCTCTTTTCATTGATAACTCTCTTTGATCTTTTTTTATGCTGTTGTCAAAATCTCAGAGATTTTTCCTTTCTACTGCTAACACATAAAGAGGAACACAACTCGTAATAGTGCACATGCCGCCGCAGATACAGTCCTGTAGGCCCATACTACTTGCAATAGACTTGTTCTGTCTACTCGTATCATGAGCGCTTTTCTCTACCGCTTCACTTAAGACTGGTGCCTTGTAAAGGATGTAAGACACCGTGAAAGGCTATCCTCTTTTCTGATTTGAGTTCTTCAATGTTTGGCATCACCCTGCTCATCGCAGCCACACTCTTCGTTGCCTTATGGGCTACCACCCGTATATGCTCCTCACATCCGCCACATTGGTGTATGTCACTCCCAGATATTTGATGCATTTCTTTGATGTTAGCTGTACCCCTGCACATTAAAGTTGTATTTCTTCCCTTTTCCGTTTACCCTTTAGAATGATGACTTCGGTCTTGTCTGTTGCTCGTATGGCTTACCCGAAATCGGATATCCATCTCGCCCCACGTTATATCAGCACAGCGAGATCATCGGCAAAAGCGAAGGAGGTTATACATTTTTCATATTCAGCCAATGGAAACTGCAATCTATTAATATTAGAGTATAACCACAGGCTACCAATTGCTCATGGAATAAGGAGGAGATATTTTCTCTAATTGAGGATTCTGCATTTAACCTTAAACCTGCTGTAACCACTTATAATAATAAATAATAATAATAATAATAAAGTTGAGTCCACTTTGGTTCTGCCTAGCAATGAACCCACTATCTCAGCTGCTGAACTCTACTGACTCAGGTTTTAGCATCAAAAAATAACAACACTGTTGTAGCGAAGCTTAATCATGTGTTGTATATGGATGATTTAAAATGAATGGCTTCCACTTGAAACCACCTAGATGAGATGCTAAAAACTGTAGAAAATTTTTCAAAGATATCAGTATGAATTTTGGACTAGACAAGTGCCGTATACTAATATAGTCAGAGGAAAGATTCAGCCCGGAGGTTTCGATATGCAAGATGGCCAAAACATCGAGGCAATGGGTGAAAATGATATGTACAAATATCTCGGAGTATAACAAGCGCAGGAAATTGACCATAAACAAATGAAAACTGAACTAACTTCGGAGTTCGTACGAAGAGTAAGACAACTAAATCGGTCATATCTTAATAGTAAAAATTGTTTAAAGGCATTAAATACGTACGACTGTTCCGCGCTGAGCTACTCATTTGGTATTATAAAGTGGTCAAAAACGGATATAAGGGTCTTCAGCGGAAAGTAAGAACACTTCTCACAAAGGCGCAAAAATATCACCCACGCAGTGCAGTAGAGAGAACAACATTACCGCGGTATCAAGGGGGAAGAGGACTTATGGATATAGATACGATGCCGCTTAAACGGAGGGAACAAGAAATGCGCATAAACCACCTGACTAAGCAAGACAAAATGCGCCCTGGATGAGTAAACCTCTGCATGGGCGACATCTAATGAGATCAGCCAAGAATATGTCGACTATACAGGCTCGAACTATTGGTTGACATCGGAAAGATGTTTCCCGAGACTGAGGGTTTCGTACTTGCCATTCAGGATCAGGTTATTCCAACTAAAAATTACCTGAATATATTGTTAAAGATCCCCTCAAGTCCAAAATGACAAATGCGATATGGATTGCCAAGCTCAAGAAACCATCCAACATCTTACCGGTGGCTGCCAGGCATTGTCGGTACTGATTATAAAGAACGTCAGACTCAGTAGGAAAGATTATCCACCAAGAACTAGCTGACAAACTGGACTTCTCCAAACCGACCATCTTCCTTATTATCAATACGTCCCTGATATAATGCTTGAAAATTACAACTACAAGCTATACTGGGGTCCGCACTGTGCTTACAGACCAACCAGTGGCCCATAATAGACCCGATCTCATACTAGTTAATAAAATACTAGGCAACAACACTTATTGATGTGGCGATACCCAACACCAATAATCTACGTGTTAATACAACGAAAAGTCGCAAAGTACAGAGATCTAGAAATACAAATCAGGAGACATGGAGAATGGAAAGTACCCAGACGATACCTATTTTCTTTCTACCACTGGAGTCATCCCGAAGAGCCTCCTAGAAAACATAAAAAAGCTGGGTCTAAATAAACATCTATATAAGGATTATGCAGAAAGCTGTGTTACTTTCGACGTCCAGATGCGTACGAAAATTTTTGGGAGAAACACCGACATACCAAGTCACCTAGGACTCGATAACATGGAAAGAGTCCCATCAGAGCTCAATCCTTTTGATACCGTAGGTATTGGGATGAGTGAATTTTCCCCTTAGAGGGAGTGTGAGCCATATGGCTAAATCTGGATAATAATAATAATAAGTCATCCCGAGGAACCTCCTAGAAATCATAAAAAAGCTGGGTCTAAATGAACACCTATATAAGATCATGCAGAAAGCTGTGCTACTCTCAACGTTTAGATGCGTGCGAAAATGTTTGGGAGTACACTGACGTACTAAGTCACCTAGGACTCGATAACATGGAAAGAGTCCTACCATACCTCAATCCTTTGATACCGTAGTATCAGGGATGAGTGAATTTTCCCCTTAGAGGAAGTGTGAGCCGTATGACTAAATTTAGATAATAATAAAAACAGAATCTACTAATTCGCCTATATTAATATTGTTATAGCTTACCTAAGAGATTGAAAATAGTTTTTTCACCTGTGAAAGTTGTAATTTTGACCTGCATTTATACTCCACTGTATTTATGTTATATCTCCTCTAGCACAATAGTGTTCAAAGTATCCATTGTCTTCTCACTATCTGGCGCATTTCCTTTGTCATTGGTATGTAATTTTATTTTATAAAATCGACACTTGAAACTCAATACACTGACCGATCACACAGAGAACGAACTTTAGCTTCATCTGCTGAAATCGGAACTCTTTTGTTTTGTAAAACTTTTTGTTTAACTATAAAGAAATGGAGCAACCATATCCTAGAATTTCTAATTTTACAGATTCGTGTCTGACAGATACATACTTCAAATAATAGTTTAAATTAATACATTTTGAGATAAAAGTTAAAATTTTACTTTACGCATTCACAAAATATTTCTAAAGTAATTAATAACAGTAATACTGTGACAATAAATAAATAGTTTTATAAGAAACACCAGTTAACAGAGGTTTCCATTCTTAATTTAATTACTTTCAGATTACTTTTGCTTGGAAAGTATAACTAATCGTAAAATCTAGATGGAAATTTTCCGGAGGTCCGATAGTATTTCCATTTCTCTGCAAGTAAATAAATTTAAAATGGATCTGTGAAATGAAACCAATCCTTAGTTTAAAATTAAATCAGCATGAATGGATGCAACACGTGACTGTGGAATAAAAAGTCCTTAACTAGAGTTTCGTTCGAAAATTAATTTAGGAGCTGTATTGTAGTGTGATGTATTTTACGATTTCCGCACGGAACTAGAAATGCTGAAGTATCAGTTTTTGGTATATTTATAAAATTAATACATAAATTGTTATATAAAACAGCTATTGTAAAGTGTGAATTTAGACAACACTTTAGAAATACAACTTTAAAATAAAAAAAGCTATTTTTATCTTTGTATAACATACAGGGTGGTCCTTAAGTAATTGTACAAACGAAAACCGTAAATTCCACACTTTAAAATATTACGATTTAAGCCTACTTGCTTTAATAAAATGTTGATATTAAGAAAGATACAGGGTGTTAAAGTGGATATTTAAAATTCTATTTTTCGCTATAACTTTTACATTGTAAATATTTTTGGACAAAAATTTACAATTGGATGCTTTAAAGCAAAATAAATTATAATTTTATACAAACTTTAATGTAACTGATAGAGGGCGCCACATATGCCACAAGTGTGGCATAGATTTGCGCGCTAAACTTTTTTGCTCTTTAAGTTAGCTCTATTTGTGTTAAAAAATATTAAAGATACATTATTTTTACAAGGAAAAGGTATACTTGTTAGTAACCTCAAAATTTAAACCGTTTTCGAGATATTCGCATTTTATAAGTCAGCTGCATAATAATTCTTAGTTGTTAATATTTGTGCGGTAAAGCACTGAATACTTGTAGATAAGCATAATTCACAGTTTATTCTTATTATAACAACTCAAAGATGATAATGTAACATTACAAAATTTTTGTTATGGCTGCTAAATGTCTTATTGAAGAAAATATTATTACTCTGAGATAGCGCG
>NW_027312461.1:0-29583 GCF_040954645.1 Diabrotica undecimpunctata | reverse complement strand
ACGCGCTATCTCAGAGTGAAAAAGAAGAGAGAAGCTGAAAAACTTGATAAAGAAAATCAAAAGTTTAAAAAACAGAAACAAAACAAAATACAAAAAAATAAAAGAAAGATGAAAAATGATTTAAATGAAAGCAGTAAAGTTCACATTTTATCAGATATTAAAATTAACAAAGATCTGTGCTCTGAACTAAGTAAAATTGACAAAATAAAAAGAAACTTGTCTTTTGATTCTGTGGAATCTAGCATATCCAAAATTGCGACTCCAAATGTAAATTTATTATCTTATCAGTCTTTTGACAACGAGCCTTTAAATAGTGGTTTGTGTTTTTCATGTGTACTTAATATAAATTTGACATTACTTGGTATCAAATGTAATTCTTGTACTAGGTCTTATCACCTTAAATGTATCGAGAAACATGCGTTGCACAAATCAAACGTTAATATTTTTACATGCAAAACTTGTTTAAATAATGCTAAAGATATAAAAAAATTTACCTTTTTAATTTAAGTCATTAACAGGATACTCTGAAACTTTAAGCTTACCGCACGTAGATAGGTAGGTATAACAGTATACCTACTTCATCTTCGATTTAAAAAACTAGGGTTAAAAAAAAAGAAAGTTAGGGTTTAATTCATTTTAGTTAGGTGTGTAAAATTTTTTAAGAATTTCATTTATTCTGTTTAGCTTTGGTATCGATAATATTATTAATAAAACTTCAATAATTAGACATTTTGTTTAGATTTTCTTCAACTTAACAATTATATCGATAGAGCCAATAACTATAATATTTGGTGGCCAATAACTATATTTATGGGGCCAATAACTGTCAAACATGCATTACTTTATAAAAGATGTTTTTTTCTATTTTATAAATGAAAATCAAAAATAAGCGACATGAGATGTAGAAACTATATAAACTTGTCTAGAGTTTGATCTAATATTTTTGTTGCTAAACAATAATATTATACTTTTTATAGCTTCTTTAAGAGAAAGAATGCCTTAAGAGGCCAATAACTATATCGCTTACCCTACATACCCTATCAAACAGATTAATAATAGTGAAGTTAACAGGTCAACCTAATAATATCAATCTAATCCAAGTTTACGCACCCACAGTTAATAAACCTAAAACTGAAGTTTTAGCTTTCTACAAAAATATAAATGAAGCATTAAAGGTCACAAATAAAAACGATATCAACATTATAATGAGCGATTTTAACGCCAAAGTCGGTAAGGGTAGATGTGGTGATGCGGTAAGTGATAACCAATACTGACGAAGCAACCGCGAGTAAAATAAGTAGAAATCACAAAAACGAGTGGATGCCGGAAGAGATACTTGATCTAATGGAGCAACGCACACACTACAAAATACATCAAAACGAACAGAAATACTAGGAAACCCACTTTAGGAAACATTTACCAAATACTTGATATGGATATTGAAGAAACCCAATTTGGATTCCATAGAGGCGTAGGTACCTGAGAAGCTCTCTTTGCATTCAACGTAATAATCCAGAGATGCTTGGATATAAACCAAGATATGTACGTCTGTTTCATAGATTACAACAAAGCTTTCGATAAAATCCGCCACAAAGAGCTAATGGACGTCATCAAAGCAAAACAATTATAATACAATGACCTTCGAAATATAACAAATCTATATTATAAACAGCACGCACACATACTCATAATTGAACATACATCAGAAGAGTCCAAAATTAAAAGAGGAGTGCGACAGGGGTGTGTATTGTCACCACTACTATTCAATGCATACTCTGAAGAAATTATGAAAACAGCTCTTAAGGAAGAAACAGCAGGAATATAGGTTAATGGAACAACATTATATATGCGGACGATACTATAATAATAGCAGACAACCTCCAAGACCTAAAAAAGCTAATAAACAAGATAGTTGAGTATGGAGAAGAATATAGATTATCAATAAACATCAAGAAAAGTACATTTATGAGGATATCAAAAACCCAAAATAATGATGAAATATTGACAATTACCGGTAAAACTATAGAACAAGTTGAAAACTACAATTATCTTGGCACAATAATTAATCACACAACATATTACTCAAAAGAAATCAAAGTTCGAATAGAGCAAGCGAGAACAGACTTCAATAAAATGAGAAAGGTATTTTGTGCAAGAGAACTGAAATTAGACTTGAGAGTTAGGCTGGCAAGGTGTTATATTTTCTCGACTCTGCTTTACGGAATAGAACCATGGACACTTAACGCGTCGACTATTAAAAAGTTGGAAACATTTGAACTATGGGTGTATAGAAGAATCCTGAAGACTTCATGGACCGAGCATGTAACAAACAACGAAGTCATGAAAAGAGTTGTAGCATTTGCATTTTCCTTGATATATATTCTGAAATCCCCTAGTATATGTATTAAATTGAAATCTCCTCATATATGTATTAAAATAACGAAGAATGTTTTCCATGTTTCTCTGTTCCTATCGTACGAGTTTTTTTTTTTTATTGTATAATGGCTTTGGCATAGCCAATTAGCCAGACTATTTGTGGTAATTACAATTTTTGTTTTTATTACCTAAGCCTATTTATAATATAAATTTACAGGAAATAATATGTTGGTATACACATTCAATTTTTGACACATTTACAATTTTTGATTTGAATACCTAAAACTACTTATAATTTAAATTTACAGGATGTTATGTATTCGTAGATACATTTTAATATCTGCTTATTATTTGAAAAAATAATTGTATTTAAATTGACAGGCAATGAACAATTTAGCTCAATTAGTTTTTCATACATAATTTTGATACTTTGTTTGTACTGTCCACACTCCAATATAAAGTGCTGCAGATCTCCCACTTTACCACAGGAGCAATATGGGTTATCAGTAATACCTATGCTGTGTTTGTATGCAGGAGTGAGTGCGTGGTTTGATCTTATTCTGTTTATTGTTTTTATAAATAACCTATTTGTCTCATATTTGAACCATCTCTCATTGGGTATTAGTGGTTGGCAAGCTCTAAAGTTTATTCCAGTTGTACTTTGGTTGTATAAACGTTGCCATCTTTGTTTGCAGTTGTTTCTACTGATATTATCTATGTCTGCTACTGGAAGAAGTATGTTGTTTATATTATGTTTGGTTAAAGCTGCAGATTTAGCTAATTTGTCGACTTCTTCATTTCCTAATATTCCAGAGTGTCCTTTTACCCAACAAATAATAATCGAGCTACCTGCGGAAATAATATCATAATGTAACTTCTTTATTTGTATCTCAATATGGTTTAGGTTTTTTGTGGTTTTGATAGAAGTGAGTTTGTCCATAATGCTTCTACAATCAGTCAGAATGATATAATTATTTATACCAATAGAGGCTATATATTTTAACGCAAGAAATAAAGCTGATAGTTCGGCAGTATATATTGAAGCTTCATTGGGCAATCGACATGATTCTTTGTAATCAGAATTCCAGTGATATATTGCACAACCCGTTTTATTTTGAATTTTAGAGCCGTCAGTAAAAATATATTGAAATGCAGGCCACTTATCTTTAATTATTTTATTGATCATACTTCCTGGAAGATTTGAATCCATATAATATGTTTCTATTATCTTAGAGAAGAGAGTCTTAGGAGGTTGTATATAAATTGGTGGTATTTTTATTTTGATACAATTGTTCTTCAAATATTGTTTATTTCCTATAACTTTCAACGTATATGGGAGTTTTTTTGTTACGCCAATATTTATGGTTTAAGTCTAATATATTCAAGTTACGAATATTTTTTAAATAGCTGGAGTTTTTTTATATAGCTCTAGCTACAAACTTATCTGTACAAAACTGTCTGCGTAGTGTAAGGGGTGGCTCTTTAGCTTCAATTTCAATAATACTAATAGGAGTAGATTTTAAGTAACCAAAACATAGCCTTAAACATTTATTCTTTTGGGTTTCAATTTGATTAAGATGTTCTGTTGATGCAGACCCATATAAATGACAACTATAATCGAAAATTGGTCGAATCATTGAGCGATAAAATAGCAATGCAATATTCGGGTCAGCTCCCCAATTGGTTTTACAAAATGCTCTAAGGATATTCATGGAGTTTTCCGATTTTTTTATAATAGAATGAATTTGATCCTTCCATAACAGTTTACGATCCAAATATGTGCCTAGATATTTTACACAATTTTTGATTGGAAATTCTATTTTTCCTAATTTAAAGTTACCTTGGGGAGTTTGGCGTTTTTTGGAAAAAAAAACAAATTTCAGTCTTTGTAGTTGATATTGATAAGCATAGAGAATGGTAATAACTTTTTACACAATCTAGTGTAGATTTGAGTTGACGCCTACAAATGTCAAGGGTAGTATGGGAGGTATACAACACAACATCATCTGCAAACTGCAATATATTAGAGTGTGGAGGTACTATCTGTTCTAAATCTATAGTATACAATGAAAAAAGAAGTGGACTTAAAATACTACCCTGTGGTATACCTATATTCGTTAGCCTTGGCGCTAAAAGTGACTCATTTATTTTTAAGTAAGTCCATCTATTCTTGTACAAGGATATAATGAAATCTGAAATTTTAACTGTCATTCCAAGATATAACAATTTCTTATGTAGAATATATAAATTTATGTTATCAAATGCAGAGGTTACATCTATAAATGCTGCAGCTGTTGATTCTTGATTTGTGAAATTGACCTGAACAGAGGAAACTAGTGAAGTGAGAGCATCCTTGTAGACCTGGATTTCCGGAAGCCATATTGAGATTTGGGAAGGATATCTTCGGATTCAAGCCAGTATTTAAGCCGATTTTTGATTAATCTCTCTAGAGTTTTTAGTATACAAGAACTTAAAGATATAGATATCGTACGAGTTAAAACCCAAATAGTATTTCGTACTTTTTACGTCGCCGAAGTTAATGTAAACCATTTTAAAGTTTTTTTATATCACGGACGCAAATTCTTTGATATTTTTCTTTGATCGAAACCGATAAATATTCTGCATTTCAAATAAACATCCATTTAGATCGCTGAGAAGTTTTTGCCGGAAAATAAATTTTTCACTCTCGCGGAGGCGTTGTCATAGACAGCTGCTTCTAGCGTTTGTCCAAATTTCAAGTCGAATTTGTAAAATTTTCTGTTTTTGCCCATTTGTATGGAAAATAATTAGCAGTAGAGCTAATAGAAGCAGTTTAATCAGTTCAATTATAGTTACAGTTAGAGTGAAATTTGAAATGTTGCCATTGTGTCCAGCTGTACCTATTCCTGTTTTTTAAGAAGCCGAGTTTCCAAAGTTTGTGTTCCATTGCCCCAACTTCCTTTTGTTGGTGTTCAGAGATTTCCAATTCAGTTTCAACCCTCAGAAACTTTACTGCTTTTTTTTGGTGAAATCAGGTAACTTTTTCTGTGTTTTAATTTTAAAGTAAAGACAGACATTTTTTTAAAATAATAATTGCTTTCATAATTTAAGTAATAAAAATAAAGGTTTTAATAATTAATATTGTAAATCTTAGGGTGTGGCTATGCTGTCATTGTAATTGTCCTCTGTTATAAAATTCAATGTTGACATATGACAGCTAGATTTATATTCTTGTGACATTAGCTTGTTTTGTTTTTGGAAAAAGTTAATCTTTATAAATAGTTTTATTCAAAAAGATAATTCTTTATTTGCGATCATTTTTTATTCGCCACAGTTTATAGCACAGTAACATTTGTAAGTTTTGTAGCAAGAGAGTTTGTAAACGAATAGGACATATGTAAGTTTTTTCTTCTTTATTATTTTGGTATAAATCTCTGTAACTAATACTATAGTGTTTTTTGTGCCATCTGAATTTTTGTAACTGTTTGTGGTGAGACAACAATAAATGTTTAATTTATTTCTCTGAACCATTTTTTTTTATTTTAGAAAAGTCTCCTAACTATTTTTGTATTTCTAATACTTATTTCAATAGTTACAACTAGTTGTTGTAATCGTCATAATTTGGCACCTCGAAGCGGCGTCCGTTTTAAATTGCTAGAGGTCCTTCCTGTTGTTTTGTTTGCCCATTTGTTCCAAGAGACTTATGTAAGTACCCCTGTGTTTCATTTTTGTAGTTGCCCCAATCCAATCCCCTTGCCATTCAACTTATCCACGACCCAGCTCTCCAAATAAGCCCTGAGTGCCGTTCGCACAGTATCGTTTATTTTGCTTGCCCTATCTCCACCCCCAGTAGTTTCTGTCCCCAAATTTCAACCCCCATAGCAATATCCGATGTGGTAGGTAAAATATTACGTTACAGAGTTAACAAAAGAATCTAAATATTGGAAAACACCAAGACACGAAAGCTGCAATACCTGGGGCATGTTATGCGTAATGAAGAATACAACACACTTCAATTAATTATACAAGGGAAAATCCAGGACAAGAGAAGTGTAGGAAGCAGAAAAATTTCATGGTTGCATAACTTGAAAGAATGGTACGGATCAATCGAACTATTCAGAGCGGTAGCATCTAAGGTCAGAATAGCCATGATGATTGCCAACCTCCGTCGCGGAGATGGTACGTAAAGAAGAAGATGAAGAGGTTACTATTATAAACTACTTTTACTCTGAGATAGCGCGTCAGAAATAAAATGTTAATTTCAATTTAATATATATTTTTTTTTGTTATAATATTGAGTTATGTTTTTGATTAAAATTTCTTTTAAAACTTCTATAATTTTTATTATGGCATCTTAATTTTCTTGAAATAAAATTTAAGTTTACAAAAAATCTCTTCAATCTCTTCAAATGCATTTATCAAAAATACAAATATCATGTAAAGAGGTTTTTAAAATTCAGGTCATGTAGTACCCCACGATTTAAGTTATGTGGGTGTAAATACACGATAATAGTTCAGGGCAGTGGCGGTTGGTATATATGTGCTGCGGAGCTGCAGAACCACTAAAATAATCCAAACAAAATTACTTTAAAAATTAAATAAAAAATATCACTACTTATAAAATTTAAATTCATTTAGATGGATTATTATTACTTATTTGACCGGACCGGTGCTACTCCGAGCTGTGAACTGTTAAAGATATCCCCGATAACACCCGGTCAACCCCTCGCCTACACTTTTCAGGCGACGACTGAAAGCAATATTTGAGCTGCATTTGTCGCAGTTCGAACTAGTTTGTACAAACCTACGTTAATTGTAATTTTAAATAATCGGTGATCGCGTCGCGACGACTGTTAAAATAAGTTGTCCTGCACGTAATTCGGTATTTATATTAAGTATATGAGAATAAAAGTGCTGTTCAGGATGGATGTTATTTATAATTTGATTAATGTTAAGAGATTCTTTAAATATTCTTATGACGAAAAACTAGAATTAAAATGCAAAGGACGTCCTTTGCCGGATATTAAAATCGTAAAAGAAGGATCAAGCCGAGGGAAAAATTACAAACAACAATTTAATTGCGATATTTATACGAGAAATAGTTGGATATGTGGCTGCAACAGAAAAAAACGCTCTTCTCTGTTTTCCTTGTGTACTCTTTGGAGGTGATAAGGCATGCAAGTTGGTGTAACAGACTTAGTAAATTTAAGTGATAAAATAAAAAAGCACGAAACTTCTAAGCATCATTTGCACAATCAAATGGAATATGCTTTATTAGGCTCCGTGAATATTAAAGAACAGTTAGATTCTGCATACTGGATAAATATTCAAAAATTCAATGAAGCTGTAACAAAAAATAGGTATGTTCTCTCAAAAATTATAGACTGACTCTGAGATAGCGCGTAGTGTTTTCGAATTGGCGCTTCGGGGACACGACGAGACACAAACATCCGACAATCCTGGAATTTTTCGCGGCCTCATAAATTTTACTGCTGAATTGGATAAAACTTTAGCACAACACTTGGAAGAATCGACGGTTTTTAAGGGCATTTCTAAAGAAATTCAAAATGATATTTTGGACTGCATGTTGGAATTATGCCAGGATAAAATTTTGGAGGAAATTCGGGAATCTCCATATCTAGCTGTCATGGCCGACGAGACTACAGACATTTCAGCAAAATCACAAATGGTTGTAGTATTTAGATATTGTCGAAATGGAGCACCGGTAGAACGATTTTGGACATATTTGGTACCTTCAAAATTAAATGCAGATACTTTAAGCAAAAACATTTTCAGTGTTTTGGATCCTATCCTGGAAAACTCAAATAATAAACTAATTGCTCAGAGTTATGATGGGGCAGCGGTCATGTGTGGACAGCACGCAGGAGTTCAAGCCAGAATCAAAGAAAAATATCCATTTGCTCATTTTGTACACTGTTACGCGCATCAATTAAATTTAATAATGTCTAAGGCTTGTTCCGAAAACTCTCAAGTTAGACTTTTTTTTGGAAATTTAAATGAAATCCCTACCTTTTTTAAAAATTCGCCACAACGAGTGGCAGTTTTAGATAAAATCGTCCAAAAGAAAATTCCTCATGGCGCTCCAACTCGCTGGAACTTCAATATTCGAACTGTTAATGTTGTGTTTGAACATCGATCTTCTTTTATCGAATGTATGGAAGAAATAGAAGAATCGTTTGATAAGGCAGCTGTCTGTAGTTCAGCGTCTTCCATTCGAAGAATACTAGTGGATCAAAATTTTGTTTTTTGGTTAACATTTTTCCATCGCATAATGCCACAAGTAGACGTTTTGTATAATGCCCTTCAAAAGACTAAAACGGATCCTTTGGAAATCAATAAAAAGGTGACAGATTTCGAAAGATACATGAATTCAGTTAGAAATTCAATAGATGATACCATTGACCAAGGTTCTAGTTTATGCGTTGAACCATTACCAACTAAAAGGTTATGGAAGGATAACAGTCCAGTAGATCATCGGAGAGCATCTATCGAAGTTTGTGATATAATCATAAATTGTGCAAATGATAGATTTGCTTTTAAAAATCACCTACTTGCAACTTCATTGCTTTATCCTGAGCAATTTGATAATTATTGTGATAATTTCCCAGATGATAATTTAAGCCTGACTTGCGCGTATATCCAAATTTAGATAGGGAGCGCTTGAAGACTGAATTATCTGTTATTTATTTTAGAAGAGACTGTAGAGACATTAAGGGGGCAATACCTTTTTTAAAATTTTTAATTGAAAATAATTTAACAGAGCCTTTTCAAGAAACTGTAAAACTGCTTCAAATTCTAATTACAGTGCCCATGAGTACGGCAGAAGCTGAAAGGTGCTTTTCGAGTTTAAAACGGATTAAAACATTCTTGAGAAATTCCATGACTGAAGACCGACTTGTAGCATTAACCATGTTGTCAGTAGAAAAAACACTTATAAAAGAAATACCAAACTTTAATGAAAAAGTTATGGACAAGTTTGCTTTAAAAAAAAATCGACGAATCGAGCTTATTTATAAAAAAAAATAATATATTTGGCTCTGTGTGTAGTTAGTTCGTAAGACCCTATAATGCAATTATTGTTGTGGCGATTTTGTTTGTAGTGTTTTTTCGTTTGCATTCCTTAGTTTCACGTATTTATCGATAAAATTCTACTAAAAACATAAACTATAAAACAATTACTAGTGTGCCATAATGTACCATTGCTATTTTTGATATAATTGGATTTATCTTCAATTTTAAAAGAAGAAAATCGGTAAGTTCTTTATTATTTTTTAATAGATATATAATGAATAAATATATGGTGTAAAATATCAAACTAAAAGCCTCGTTGTAAAATACAACGATTAAAAGATATTGAATTAAAAAAAAAACCAAAAAAGACTGCAGAACTACCAAATTTTTGAGTCACCAGCCGCCACTGGCTAAATTTTTAGGTATACATATTAAAAGCTTCTTTATTCTTGTATTACTTCTCTTGTTTAAGTCTAAAATACATTTTTCATTTTCATCTATAAAGTCATATTTTATTTTTATTTTTATCGGTTCTTCACTAGAGATTTCTATTTCCCTTGCACCATACCATCTAATGCACTTTCACTTTCATTGGTCTTCCAATTTCGTCGTACGGCCGTAACGTCCTCCTGGTTTTCAGGGGTTTCTGGACGATCTACGACCGCCGCTCTCGAAGAGGATCTCAAGTTTCGAGAGTCCATCTTCGTTTCGTGGAGTTAATTCGGGATTCCGGCCTCTACGTGTGAGAAGCTCCGCCGAGCCTATGTGGTAGGTGAGGGGACACCGGCAATCAGAATTCTCTAACAGTTCGAGCTTTCTTACAGACAGTATTTTTACAATGTCTTAATATTTGTGTTAGAATTTTGACGCGTGGTGTATGTCTCAATTCCAAAGAGATGCCGGCCTTCTCAATTCGTGTAGCCGCGTTCCCTCTTCTCGAGAGAGGCGCGAGAATGCCGGTCGTATCGACTCATATTACTGCCCGTCGCTTCGTGTCACTACATTTCGCTAACAGTATTTCCTATAGTTACTATTTGCATAAGGTTTTGCGACGAAGCGCTATCGCAGCTCGACCCTGATCGAAAAAGCAATTACAAGTCCTCGTCGGGGCTTTTATTCGCTCTTTACCGTGACAGGTCCCAAAGAACGCTGTGGTCAGTTCGACACAATTTAAAATAGTTCTAAGACCAATGTCTTTTCTATTTCAAAAGTCGTGTTCTACTGCCAGGAAGCTTTCGTAGTCGATACGCTGGTTCTTGATTTAACTTCTAAATTGGATGAAGTCTTCTTGGATTCGACATCTTCGACGATAGTAGGATATTGGTTAAATAATAAAACTCAAAGTAACGTGGTAGCACACCAGGCCAATAAGATCTAGCGGGGCTAGTAGTATATGACGACTGGATCATGATCATTATAATAAACATAAAAATAAAAATAAAAAATAAAAACGTTTATTGCCTAATAAAAATTTGACATGTCATTAAGTATCTCATTCATTATTGCCTTCTTTCTTCGGCGTCCCGCTCTTGCACCGCCAGCTTCTTGATTATTTGACCTCTCGGCATCCTGGACTTCTTTGTGTGGATTTATCCTCGTGTTCTTCTGTAGGTACTAATTTAAGGCACCGTACCTACTTCCCTGCTTGGCTGTTTTCCGGCAACCAACCAGCTAGACCCTGATCAGATGGTCGATCAGTCTATGGGTAGATCTATGCATCCCCTGGATCCTGTTATTCTCGAGGATGCCCCTGATCTTATGGAGTCTTCTTGTGGCCTGGTGGAAGAAATACCTGGTCCTTTTCTCGGCCACCTTCCTCAGTGGTGTATACTGGAGCCTTTCTCTGATGGTTGCAGTCGTGATCCTGTTCTCCCATGATGTTCCGTCAATGATCCGGTAGCATGATGTTTCCGTGGCTTCTAATCTTCTCCAGTGTGTCTCTGCTATGGAACTACACACTGGTACAGCATATAGTATCACCGATCTAACATAGGTCTGGTACAACTGAATCTTCTTGGCATTGGACAGCAAACTGGTCCTAAAAATGAAAGGAAGAATTAGTCTTTTAGCTGCATTAGCTTTTACCTTAGTTTTTGGTGTATGCACCCGGAAGTTGAGTTTTCTGTCGAGGTAGACTCCTAAGTACTTGACTGTATCTTCTTCTTGGATCCTGTTGCCTTCTACTCTGATTTGGTTTCGTGGTGGTCTCGAACTCTGGCTGAAGACTATGGACTGCGTCTTTTGGGCGTTGATTTTTATCTTCCATTTTTCGGTGTATCTCGTGATTTTGTCCAAGTAATTTTCCATGTTCCTGATGATTCTTCCTTCGTCTTTTCCGGATGCATACACTGCTGTGTCGTCTGCATAAAGAGCTGTTGAAGTTCTTGGATCTGTAGGTAGGTCTGAAACAAAAATGTTATACAAAATTGGAGATAAAATGCTGCCCTGAGGCATTCCTTCCTGAATATCCTGGATTGCTGACATCTTTTGGTCCGCTGAAACTTGGAATGTTCTGTTGGACATGTATGTGTCACAGATATTGATGAGGTAGTGTGGTAGCCTAGCTTTGTCCATCTTGAAGATTAGTGCCTTTTTCCAAACCGTGTCATATGCTTTTTCTATGTCCAGTATGGCTAGTCCTGTCCTTTGTTTTCTGTTGAATTTTATTTTGGTGTCGCTGATGATTCTTGCTAGCTGTAGTTCGCAGTTTCTTCCTTTTCTGAATCCGAATTGGTCCTCTCTTGGATAATTCTTCTTCTTTCTGTGTGCTTCATCGGTCTCTTGTAGATGATCTTTTCCAGAATTTTTCCCATGGTTTCTAGGAGAGAAATAGGCCTGTAGCTTTCTGGTCTTCTTCCATCTTTCTTCGGTTTTAGAAGTGGGATGATCTTGGCATGTTTCCAGTTGCTCGGAAAATGTCCTTTTTCCAAGCAAAATTTGAAGATATAGTGCAGTTGCATTATGATCTTCTTTGGGAGTTCCTTTAGGGTTATGTTATGAATCCCTTCTGGTCCTGGTGCTCTGCTTCCTTTCAGTCTCCTGATGATCCTTGCAACTTCATATGGGCTGGAGTAGTCATCCCGATCAGGACCATTGATCTTTTTTAGGTAAAAAGACTCCTATGTTAAAGTCATGTTCAATAACATATCTATACTGTCTGCAAGTGGCAATAGGAATTGTTTTTAACTTTGACTTAGCCAATGTACAATCTATACATTTGGGGTTAAATACTGGATATCAACTTGTGGGTATTGAGTTTGGAGTTCTTGCGAGTAAAGTGGGACTCTATGTGGGACAGTTGTGGGCAGAGACTCTATGCGTTCTCTTATAAATTTTCTAATTCTTTCTACTTTGGGATCTTTACCAGTAAATTTGCCTCTATTATCTCGACTATCTATGACAGTTCGTTCCCAAATGTTTCTCATATCAAGGGTGTTGAAAAAAAATTGTTTGAAACATTTAAAGCTCGATTCTCCAACTGTTAAAAAATATTTCATTGTAAACTGACGCCTAGAATTTGTATTTCTGATAGGCTCTACTTGTTTTTGTTCTTTCGTTACATGTTTTGCTACAAAGTCTATATGCCTGTTGTAATTACCCAGCGCCCAAAATTTTTGAAAAATAGTACTTCTTTGATCTTTCAAAATTTTTGTGTAGCATTTCATTCTACAATTTTTCTTTTCACAACTCTCTTTTATTATTCTAGGTTTTACTGTTTTCTCTGTAGAGTACGAGACATCTCTTGTCCTGAATTTCTTTTATTTTTTGCTTCTTGAACTTTCCAGTTCTGTGGTTGAATGTATCTTTTTCTGCCAGGGGGTCTTTGCTATAACATTTGGGACTTATCCATCTTATTGGCACTTTCCAAAATCTTTGATAGACCCTCATTTAAAGACAAACTGTTATTTTCCTTTTTAACAGTAAAATCATCCAATAAGGTTTGCGGTTGAATTTCAGTTTTAATCTGGAATAAAATTTCGTATTTGTTTAATTAGAAGAAGCTACTATAAAAATACGCAACCAGCAGTAATAGCTAGCTTTATCTGATATTCTTAGGCAAATGTATAAGTATGCATTAGGTTACATAAACTTATTATACTTATAGAGATACTATATTATACTTTTTAGAAACTTACCTCCAATATGGTATTAACACTGACAGGCACAATCTCACATATTTACATCTGTGTTTTTGGTGTTCTGGAAACCAATCAAACTATCAATAACCTATTAATTGAGATTACAATCAATGAACACACCCAAAAACTTTGTAGAGTGAGTCTAAGATAACATATTGTTTCTATTATGGATGGTTAAGATATAGTCATAGGTATATGAGTTGTATAAATAAAAAAAAATAATTTCCGTCTGGTCAATGTTTAATATTAGTCTGTTGGTATTACACCAGCGTATAAAGCAGTCAACAACAGTCTTCATTGTCATTTTTATTTCCTCGAGTGTACGTGCAGAGACTATTAACGAGCTATCATCAGCAAACATCGATATTATAAGTGCCCTTATGTGATCTGGTAGGTCGTTAATAAAAATTAGGAATAAACCTCATCAAAAACTGTAGAAGAAATCCCTGCTTTAAACATCAACATATTTTCATCTCACATATCCATGTAACTGATAGGTTTTTTATGTTTTTTGGATACTTTATTGGCTTGCAAATTTACACAAGTGAAAATACTTTATGATCACTGAAGTGCCCCTCGAAAACATTTGATTTATAAAGATGTGGTTCAATATTTGTCAATATGTAGTCCAATTTTGTAGATGATGTTTTGCCCACTTTATCAGTCTGTTCTGAAACAGACTGAAGTCACGTCTGAAACCTCAGACGTGACTCTCAGATTATAACTTACTAAAAACTCGTTAAAAGATTGGTTATTATTAGATATGACAAGATAATCAATGTTTAGATCCCCACAAACATAAATATCATGATATGACTTACTGCATAGCTCCAGTATATTATGTAATTTACACAGAATACTCTGAACTTCTCCTAATGGCGAATAACACTAATAATACAAATTTTTCTATTGGTTATAAACAAAGAAATTGCAAAGTACTCACACACCATTTCTTCGCTAAAGTTAGAGACATCTAATGTTATGAATTTAATATCAGCTTTGATGTAGATGATGGATCCACCATGGATATGGAACTTTCGACAAAAAGAAGAGGCGATGTTGTATCCATTTAGGGTCATAAATTGGATGATTTCTTCAGTATACCAATGTTCTAATAGACAAATGATATCTGGTGTTTCTTGCAATGTTAAGACTTCAAGTTTAAGTAACTTATTTGTCAAAGATTAAGCATCTAGTTGCAATATTTTTAATCAACTGTCTGGTCATGATAAAAGTAACGTTTCTCTTGGATTGGACTAAAAAAGAGTCTGGTCTATCTTTTTCAGTTGACAGACCTCTATTGTGATGGTCTCGATCTAAAAATCTTGTTCCTAACCTAAAGTTAAATCGGTCAATGCCAATTTTTTTTAGGCCAAAAAGCAGGATTGTAAATTTCTTCCCTTAAGTCAGGTAGTACACCTATCATAAAACATTGATTATCCCTTCTTTTATGGTCAGTTGGTAACAATTTTACTTGTATATCCTCACAGTTTGTCTTAGTTATTATGAAACTCTTGATGTGGTCGGCATTTACACTATCCGGAACTTTTGAGATGAATAGCCACAATTTTTTGCCTGCTAAACGAGCACGCTGTAAATGTTGCTATAAAAACGATAACAAGACAAATATTTTATGTTGAATATGTCATAAACATATTTGTAAAACTCATTCTTTTTGTTACTGTCCCAGTTGTAAACTAAATTAAATTTTGTAGGTATTTGTCCTTAGGCTTTTTTGGGAAAGAAAAAAAAATGCCTTTTATTTGTTAATAAGGTTTAATTTATATTAACAACATTATTTTTGTATAATTAACTATAATTTTTTGTTAATAAAGTTTTGTTTAGCACCATTAGCTTATTTTATTTTAAGGACAGTAAACCATAGTTGGGTCGTATTGACCCGAACAGTACATTTGCATAGTTGACTCGAACGGTACAGCAGAGTTAATGTTCTATACACTGTAAGGTCTGGGTCAAGTAACTTTTTAGCAAACTTTCAAAGAAGTAAAAAAGTTTTGTGTCATGATCATGTATCCAGGACCCAAACATGAAACTAAATTCAGTACCACCTCTTGCCTTGATCCTTTTCTGGAGCATTGCACGTTTTTGCAATAGAAAGTTTGTAAGTAATCAAGAATTCAAATTTTTATACTATAATTGGCAGGCTTACTTTTGATGTAGACCTCGAAAGGGCATCTACCACTAAACGGTATCAGGAATTATTATAAAAGATTATAGAAGATTTTCTAAGAAAAAATGGTCGCAAATCGGGGCTGTTAGCTGTTTAAAATGCGAGGTATCAAAGATAAAGTAAAGTAGGATAGCGCGCATTAAAAAAGGTGATGCACCAAAGGTACCAGTTTCCATTAACAACTGTCCTATAACATATAACTTATAACAATTTCATTATAACTATTTTTGTCGAATAGTTGAAAATAGCGGAGATATTGAGTAAAACGGGTTCTCTTTTAAACTCAAGATAGCGGCAATGCAACGGTGAGAACATTTGGAGTAGCTAGAAATGCAAGTTTAAATGACATCTCGAACGTACTAAAGATATTTGAATTAAATTGATGTAAGGTCGCCGTTTTTGAAGAGTTGTAGCTCCATTAGAAAAAAATTTAATCGGCATTAAAAACAAGTTTTAGGATATGTAGATTTCATGTGAAGAGCGTTCGTTGTTCGTGGTTCGTAATAGTATTTCATGTAGTATTACAAATATATAACCTATACGAATATATCCAGAGCGATATAAATTTTAATAGGTAATAGCGACCTCAGTTTCATGTGGTTGTTATAGAAACAAAACAATCAGATTGAAACAGTTCATTAAATGTACATACTACTGATAAATTCGAAATACTTGATACATGAAACTTTGCCAAATTACTTTAACTATGTTAAAACCGTTCTCTTTCGTCCAATTAATGGCTTCCAATTTCTAAATACCAAACCTGGTGAAAATTTATTTAGATAAATCTTGTTTAATTATGCAGTAGCAGAATAAACTGGATTTCAGTATTTTCTAGAATACGAAAATATAATATTATTGAATGAATGATATATGAATGAATGATATACAAAAAATGGATATAAAAGTAAAGTATTTTTGAAGTGTGTAAATTATTTAATTTCTAGCTGATCGCTTTCGGTTTACAAAGCCATACTGTTCAAAGTATATAAACAACAAAAAGTCGAATATAATCGGCAATTAAAGATTTCAAAAAAGTCTGCTTACTGTAATTTTATTACTAATTCCAATTTCTAAAGAAACTACACTACTACACTACTAAAATTCGGTACAACCTTATCTACCTCCAGACGAAATTAATCAATTTTTTACTGCAATTGCAGAGAATATAATTACATCTCTTCCCAATATAAACGTCGATGTCCTCGTCAATTATAAAAATTATCGTTCTCCGAGCAAGTCCTTTTTTTTCGTCCCATTCTGGAAGAAGGGGTCTCTCAAATAATAAAGTCTCTTAGTAATTCTAATTGTAAAGACGTTCACGAAATTAATAACAAAATTTTAAAAGAATCTTACCAAATAGTTTTAACACCTTTCACTCATCTTATTAATTTAATTCTATCGACTGGAGTATTTCTAGAAGTACTAAAATACTCAAAAGTTTTAACAATCTACAAAAAAGGTGATTGCTCAAAAACTTACAATTACAGACCCATAAGCATTGTTTCTACTTTTGGGAAAGTGATTGAAAAGCTTATCAAACAACAATTGTATTCGTATTTTAAGTCAAATAATTACTTTAGCAACTCACAATATGGATTCAGAAGTGCTCATTCTACTACGAATGCGGTTTTTAATGTTGTGAGAGAGGTGATTGAGGGGCTTGAACGCGACCATCGCATAGCAATTTCTCTTTGCGACTTGTCGAAGGCTTTTGATTACGTTTCACACGACATTTTGCTTCACAAATTAAATTACTATGGAATCAGAGGTATCTCTCTTAAGCTTAAAACTTCTTATCTATGTGGCAGACACCAGGCGGTAGTGTCTAAAGGTCATCTCTAAGATTTTCTATCCGTAAAACATGGAGTCCCACAAGGTTCGGTCTTAGGACCTCTTTTGTTTATTATTTATCGATAACGATCTGCCTAAATTCGTATCTCCGTACAAAACCATACAATTCGCAGATGATACGACATACGTTATATCGGGAAAAAATAATGATGATTTAAAAGTTTCTACTAAATCTAGCTCATGGTTTGCTGCAAACAAACTAAAACTTAACTCTGATAAAACGCAAAATTTGGTTATATCTGCAAGTAATTTACACAATGATCTAGTTAACGAAGAGACTGTCAAACTATTGGGAATAACCATAGATTATCGACTCAACTGGTCGGCTCATATCTCACAACTTAAGAAAAAGCTATCAAGTTCATTATTTGTTATTCACCAACTAGCAAGGGTTGTCAACTTTGAAACATTAAAAATGACATATTTTTCTTTATTCCAGTCTCATCTAAACTACGGTGTAATTATATGGGGCAATTCAACAAATGCACTTTAAATTTTCAGAATGCAAAAGAAAGCTGTCAGGATTTTAGCAGGGGTTAGTTATCTAGAACACTGCCGACCTTTCTTTATCAAATTCAAAATTATGCCGCTACCTACTCAGTTGATATTTCGAGTTCTAACTGAAATTCACAGAAAACGTGCCCATTTAATAAAGCAGTCTGATGTCCATGTTCACGATACGCGAAACTGTCACTACCTACGAACAAATCGATGTAGATTAAGTCTCTAAAAAAAAATAATTTTAATTATAACTATTACAATATTTTACCAAAAAGTATAAAACAGCTAAGCTGTAATAGTTTCGATAAAGTTATAAAAAAATATCTTCTAAAACATTGTTTTTACTGCTCAGAAGAATATATGACTCATTGCAGAACATCCACTGAACTGCTTACCGCAACTTTGCAATAAATGTTTTTCTGTTTAATATGTGTCCTTGTTTGTATATATTTAAGTTACGTTTTATATTCCTTTTTTAATACTATGTATGTTTTTTTTGACTTGCTACAAACAATATTTGTATATGTTATGTAGTTAAATAAATACTCTACTCTACTCTACTCTACTCTACTGCCATCCTCAGAGCTAGGAGCACATTTTTTTTATAAAGGACTACTACTAAAGAGGAATCCCATTGGTGAAAAATACGAAAATTTTTGTAAGGGTAACAAAGACCAAGATGACAATATACAAAACAATATATAGAGCTACAGTGACATATGGAGCAGAAAATTGGATATTAAACAGAAGACATCAGAGCAGAATTCAGGCAGCAGAGATGAAATACCTCAGAAGAACGATAGGAGTAAAAAGAATTGATAGAATCAGAAATGAAGAAATAAGAGAAAGACTCAAAATCAAACCGATACTCGAGTCAATCAAAGAGAAAAAATTGGCATGGTTCTGACATCTAAGTCGGATGGATAATAATAGACAAGTTAAAAGAGTGTGGGACGCCAAACCAATAGGGAAGAACACAAGAGGAAGACCCATTAAAGAATGGAACAGTGGCATCTCGCAGATACTGCAGAGTAAGGGTAAGACTTGGCAGGAAGCAACACAGATGGCATCCAATAGGAAGGAATGGAAAAAGTTCGTTAAGAGCTAGGACACCTTAGAAGACTGTCAAATATTGTAATGTAATGAATTGTATTTTAAACGGCCCAACACCGAAAGGTACAAATGGGTCTACTGATTAAGTAAAGTAAAGTTGTAAGGGTAAAAAACTTTGAAAATTCTTCAAAACACATTAAAACGAAAGCACGTTAGACTCCACGAAAAACACTTTAAAAAATTTTGTTCTTGGTACGGGTGTAAGTACCAGCTTGTAACAGCTTCGCTAACTATTAGTATTTGTAGATCGCGGTATAAACTTTGGTTCGTAACATACCAAGGAGCATTGCAGATCTGGCGCCATACTTTCGATTGAAATCGATGAAGTTTTTATATTATGGTAATACTTAGTGTTCCCCAGTATATCCATATCAGTTTAACCATAGAATACTAACCATCGTAATTTTTATGACGCCAATGTCGTTGTTGTAGGATATTGTGGAAGGAGTACACCAGTATCTCTCGCCCGCTCATCTATTCTTATATTAGTGTATATCCAAACGTTTTACAAGTACACTTACACCTACATTATTAGTGAAGTGCCTGCAAATGCAGGCACTATATTTTCTGCTATAATTGTAGAAAAAACGATATTATCAGTTTTGGTTTTTAAGTGTAAAATATGAATACGAACAATAGAGACATGCACAGACCTCTCACGCAGCGGAAGTGGAAGCTGAGTTGCAATTGTGCCTGGAAGAACTTTGCCCAGATGAATCGGATAACAATTCTGATAAATCAGAAAGTGGATCTGAAAGAAGATTCGTTTTAGAATCATTTAGTCCAAAGAATCTCCAGAAATTGAAACTAAAGAGAAGCAAATTCAGCTTCTGTCGAGTCTTAAAGGTAAAAATTGACACAAGAAGTGGTCCTCTCAACCAAAAGCCGCATTTAAAACTCCAAAACTTAACTTCGTATATTTTGTTTAAGACCCCTCTAATAATATCAAGGAAGCACAAACTTCCTTATATGCTTTTCATTGTTTTATGAGTCCAGAGTCTCTGGCAAAAATTGTAGGATATACAAATGCTAAAATTTTAAACTAAAGTTTCAGGTTACAAGCGAAGCAGTAACATCTCCAGAAGATGCCAACCCCTAGTGTTGGCGAAACGTCGAGAACTAATCTCAGAAGACAACGGCCTAACAGCCCAAACAAACAGTTTAACATCTTTAAAACTATTCAGTATAGGCATTGGAAATTTTTATTTTTTATTTTTGTGGCATAGATTCTCGTCATTCAGCCAGTCTCGAAAGGTTAGAATATATTCCTTAAGAAAGTATATACACATAAGTACAGATTATTTCTCTCATGCAAATGCACAGCGATATCCCTAAAACGAAATAGACGAATAATTAATAGAAGAACACGTCGAAGAAAACTACAAGGACACTCGCTTCTCGTCTAGGGGCCCGTCAAGACATTTATTTTAACAGACAAACAATACTGGACCACGGATAAGGTATTGTTACATATAGGATAAACAAAGGGTACAAGTCTAACCCTATACACGCTCATGAAAGTTTTCATGAACGAGTACCAGATTTATAAAGCTATGCATGTGTCTGACAAAAATTCTATTATTAAATTATATATTGTTACAGAATCTATGGCTAACAAGGACTGTATATTATATGGAGCGTATGTATTGCATTTAGTTAATTTTGTATACAGGGAGTTTGAATGCTGAATAAATTTTGGACATTCAAAGAAGATGTGGTCGAGGTCACCTAGCTTACCGCAATGTTTGCAACTATCATCATCGATGACTTTAATTTTAAATAAATGGCATGGGTAGCATGCATGTCCAAAGCGTATTCGATTTATAGTAGTAATATATTTACGAGGTGCTTTGAAATTCTAAAACCAGGTTGTTTTAGGTATAATTGGTTGTAAAGAGGTATACCTTTTATGGTTTGTAGAACAGTAAAGTTTCCATTGCTCTTTCCATCTAAGTTGGTGAATTTTTTTTGAAAATCGTGGTAACATCTGATGTATTAAGCATATTTTTCAACGTTAGAGCCAGCTGTTACACTCATTTTAGCTAAATGATCTACATATTCATTATGTTTGAGACCAATATGTGCTTTGACCCAAATAAATTTTATGTTGATTCCAGTCGATGATAAATGATACAATCGATCTTTTATTTCAAATATGTAGGGGGTTGCTAAATGTTGAGGACAATTCAATGTTTTTTATGCTCTGCTAAACTGAAAGGCAATCTGACAGAATTAAAATATGTCTATTGCAGGTGTTTTTAACGTATTTTAGAGCTTCAAGTATAGTTATTGATTCCGATGAAAAGATTGAAAATTCATTTGGTAGTTTATACTTGAATTCTACGTTTGTAGCAGGTAAAAAGTATGCGCATCCAGTACCTTCTGTTGTTTTTGATGCGTCCGTGTATATTACTGTGGCTTCCCTATAATCCTGCAGTAGAGATCTTAGAAGATTGCTACTCATAATGGTGTTCTCACTATAAGTGGGTGTTATAACCTGAGTTTTGTGGAATAAAGAGAAGTAGTCTAAGCTTCTGTCAACCGTGTGCAATATCAAATATTTAGCAAACTACATTTACTTTAATTTATAATGAAGATATAAAATACGTGGTAATTAATTTAAAAATAATAGGCAAAAATGATGAATTTCTATTTTGACTTATTATATCCTGTATTAAACTGACCTGTATTCAATTTAATGAGTATCAGAAAAATCAGTCATTTTAATGAATTATGACAATCATTTAAAAATTACGGCTTCAGGTCGTTGCTTTTGCACCCCTTTTCCATTATACAGGACATAGAATTTGTTTTTACTCTGAGATAGCGCGTTTATTTAACAAAACATATATTCATTGCGATATAGTGTTGTGAAAGACTATACTTTTGTAAATAAATTTTTGTAGGATCTCATACAATAACAGACTTAGTCATAAAAGTTAATCGACCTCTATATATTTTTCAGTCGGATAAGTTGAGAAATCAGTCGCTATAGTTTTCTTGTTTTTACATACCTTTATACCTTTCCATACATCAGCATTGATTTTAATCGAGTAACCTATTTGATACTCTGCGGACGGACGGAATCGATTAAGCTCGATGTTTGAGACTGAATAGCTTTTTAATTACTGAAAATATCTCCTTTATACTTTATTATTGTTCATAAATATTCAATTACTTTACAAATACTAACCATTAAAATATTTTTTATTTAAGTAAAAATATAAAAGTAACGGTAACTACAGAGTCTTCTCTAATATATAATAATGTATATAATAATATAAAATTTGTAGTACATATCAAATTTGGAACTAGATTTTATTGTGCCATGAAATCAAAGTTTTGGCAGGAAACCCTTGCCTTTGTCAAGATTCTAAAATGTACAAGATTAAAAACAAAAAGTTATTGTAAAATATATCAAAAACTAACCAAAATGTAAAACGGGACACTGATATTAATGCATTGACAGAAGTAAAAATTCATATCTCATATCTCATTTTTTAATGTCATTATTATATAATTATTTTGATATATTACTGAATAATTTTATTTTATTTTATATCTCAAGTGTAAATCTCATTATCCATTTTCCCATAAGAAGTCTGTAATTATAAGTCTTGCTGATAGATCTATAGAACTAAAAGATTCAAATACAAAAGAACTGCAATAAAAAAAGCAAAAATTGCTCTCATAAATAATGCAGATCCCGAACATCTACACTCATGGACAAAATATCGAATATTTTGGAATTTTCTAATTTTTGTATTTTCAAAATAAATTCTGGTCAATCAAGTCGTTTATTGTAAAATAGGAGTTTATTTTAACAATGTTTAATAAACAATTTTAAGTTTTTATGCGGAGAAAATTGCGAATAAAATAAATGTTTAATATTAGGTAAATAAGGTTATTTTAATCTAAACTTAAATGATAATTTAAATTGCTTAAACAAGTCGTTTTAACTTAATGAAATGCATTATCAGTAACGAGTATTCCCCTCTCTAGCTCTTATTACTGCGTGCATCTTTCTTAGCATGCTTGCAAGTAAATTTTGGACATATCCTTGGGAAATTGCATTCCATTCATCTTGTGCAGCAAGCCGAAGCAGCTCTATCCTATTTGGAACGGGATTTCTTTGTCGTATGCTGCGTTTAAGGTGATCTCACATGTGCTCTATTGAATTTAAATCCGGGCTAAACGGTGGCCAATCCAAACTTCGAATTTGAAACTCATCAAAATAATTACTCACTATAACAGCACCATGTAGTCGAACATTATCGTGCATTAACGTGAAACTTTCATATCCAATGTAACCAACATATATGACAAAACATAATCTTACAGGATGTTTTAAACGTAAGAATCACCAGTCATCCGTCCAAACACTTTCACAAGTGCGGGACGTACCTCCCAACTAATACCTTCCCAAAGAATTACGCCAGCAACTCCAAAACTAACAGTCTGGGTGAGACTGCAGCTGGTGAATTGTTCTCCAACTCTTCTGTAGAGAGTAGGCAGATTTGACTATCTGGCTTCCATAATAGGATTCTGGTCTCATAAGTGAAAAGAACGTTTTTCCATTTGTCGATATTCCACTAAATATGTGTTCTTGCAAATTTGAAACGACGAGCTTTATGATTTTGGAAGAGACGCGGAACTTTGGCGGGGCGTCTGGACTTTAAGTTTGCTTCTTTTGATCTTCGTCTAACTATTTGTGAACTTACATTAACTTGTCTAACATTTAATAGCTCATTTCTGAGGTGGTGCATCGATGTCACTGAACGATTCCGTGTAGAATTAAGAACCAAAAAACGGTCAATAATTGCGGTTGTGCACCTTGGGCGTCCTTGACCAGGCCTCCGTATAAAATTTTCTGTTTTGCGGTATCTTTTTAGAGTATTAGAAACTATAGATTCAGTTTTGCTGAGACGTCGTGCGATACCTTTTTCTGCATATCCTTCCTCGTACAAAATTAAAATATGTGCTACTTGAACTTCATCGGAATGTCAAATTGATGAGATACTTGTTTTAAACTAAGTTAAATCAAGGCAGTATTTAATTAAACCTAATAAATTAAACTAAAAATAACCGAATAAGTATGATTTTTCCTTTATGTGAAGAAGGTTTTTTACGATGAAATGTACGAATGACACTAACCACTGAATAAACGTCAAAATAAACATCAAAATATCGTAAACCAGTTGAGTACATCAGCCTACTATATGAGTATTATCAGTAATCTAAAATTATTTTGAAATAATAGTGACTACAAAAAAAAATTGGAAAATTCCAAAATATTCGATATTTTTGTCCATGAGTGTAATTGACACTATTTTCAAATCAAGACTAAATGCTTTTCACAACAATACAAATATCAATAGACCTAACAGTATTAAGACTATGTATACAACTCTTCCATATATAAAAGGTTTATCCGAACAACTAACTATCTTTTAGCCAAGCATAACATAACAGTGGCTCAAAAAGACACAACCTTTTAAATAAATATTTTACCAAACTAAAAACAAAAACTCCAAAACTCAAAATATAACCTGTTGTTTACGAGATACCATGTATTTACTGTGAAGTGTCTATATTGGGGAATCAGTCAACTGCTTCAATCCAGAATTTGTTCTCACAAATATGACACGAACAACATCACTGCACTCACAAAACATAAAAATGAGAAGTATAACATAATTTTGACTTCGAAAATATTAAAATTTTAAAAACCGAGCAAAACAAAAAGAAAAGGAAGATGAAAAAAGAAATACCAACGCGATCAATGACAAAAAAGATACAAAGAATGTAAATATAATATATTTCAATCTGATTTAAATAATAATAAATATAACACATATAACACAAACACATGGATAAGACAGAAAACCAAAGTCACTGATGTGGTGCAAAAATCATTAAAGTTGAAATGGGAATACGCTGGACATGTAGCTAGGAGCGATCTAAACAAATGGCACAGATCAATTTTAACCTGGAGACCATACCAACACAAAAGACCCAGAGGCAGACCTCCTATGAGATGGACAGATGATCTGAAAAGGACTGCCGGGAAAAATTGGCTACAAGTAGCGTACAATAAAAAACAATGGAAAGGAAGACTTGAAGAGGCTTATGTTCAGATGTGGACGTGAATGGCTAGACGAAGAAGAAGAAGAAGAAATATAACACCATAAAAAACTCTAAAAGTTATAACATATCTTCAGTTTACCTATTTCGGAAATATAAACGGTACGCCCATATAAAAATAATTATATGATAATGACAGTAAATCATGAGATATCAGAGATTAATTTTTACTTCTGTCAATTCATTAATGTCAGTGTCCCGTTTTACGTTTTGATAAGCTTTTTATATATTCTACAATAAATTTTTGTTCGTAATCTTGTACATTTTAGAATCGAGAAACATTTACAATATTATATCTAAGAGAGACACATGCTGTTCTATAAACGTAAATAGTGGCACTGATTTCGGTCTATTTTTTCGCATGTGTAATTAGGGCCAACGAGTTATCTTAGATACTTGCCATTTTTTTGGTTGATATAGTATATTTCGAGAAATAGTCTCGTTTTTTTAGTTTTTTTCTATATCCAAGATCTTGACGTCTGGTATATTAAAGGTGTGGCCTATTGTGTTGGAATGGTGTACTACTGCACAAGCATTTTTCTCTGTTCTGTAATCACTTTTGTGCTGCATTATTCTTTGTTTTAGCTACTGCGATGTTTGCCCTATATACTGCCCCATACAGTAAGAAGAAAAAGTTGGTAAATGAAATGACTTTGATTTAGAAACGGTGTATGGTCTTTAAGCTTCTAGAATAAGCTGTAATTGGATATGCTATTATATTATGCTATTTTGATTTTAAGAATGTCCCTCAGCATCTTAATTATATTGTTAGTTAACCCATTTACGTAGAGTAATTTTTTGTAAATAACGGGCTGTGTTGGTCTGTTATCACATTGGCCGTGATTTGTTCACAAGATAGCAGAGGCTAGTACAAACGACTTATCAATGTTATAAAGTTATTTTTGAGAAAATATATGTGCTTTTTAAAATGACCGACTCATCTATTTTACTATGTTCACAAAGCTGCATAAAGGACTGTGTTTATCATTCTTCACGTTGGTACAGAACTCAATTTCAGTTATTTCTGTTATGCTTTAACTGAATTGGTACACTTCGGTTAAACTTGTAAACATCTTTAAGGCGATTTGTCTTACTCGCTTAGATACGTTAATAAATAATTATTAAAACTAAACTGCTTCAGAATTTTACACACAACGTCATAAGGAAGTGGAGAGTTTTCCAGATAAAACTAATAATAAATTATAAAATAACCAATATTAGGAAAAATAATTACAAATCAAAATAAAATAAATTGTATGGTGGAGTTAAATATTATAGATGTAAATATTGCTACTAAAATATAACACATGTATAATACTACCAAGCGTACAATGTTAGCTATATTATTTACTTTTTCACGGTATCTGAATTCTGTCTGTTTTTTTTTCAGAAGAGTGGTTGGCAGCTAAACTTTCGAGTGAACCCAGCTTCGTGTCCCCTATTCAGAATGTTACGATCGCTGTGGGTCGCGAAGCGATTCTAATATGTAGCGTTAAACATCTGGGGAAATATAAGGTAAGTTTTTATTATCTGTAAGTAATTATTTAGGTAATTTAAGCCACTTATTAATTTCTGAAGTTATCTTTTGATACTAAACAGAGCTTTAACTGTTTTCTATTGTTTCTTTTTTTATGACGTATAGTTAATTTAATTTGAATACAGTCGAACCCTCTTATTGGAATGGCCTTCATGCCAACATAGAATATTGCTATAACTGGCATATTCTAGTAACTGATCGTTGGTGGATAGTAAAAATTAGTGTACCTACATAAAATACATAATAATATAACATACGTTTATTTTTTTTATTAGGTTTATTTACATAATAATGTAACATACGTTTTTTAACCTAATATTCTATAAGTACATACTTTTATGTATGTAGCTGCATGTCTTTTATGTCAACAATACAGTAGTGTAACTAGCAATTAATTTATTATAAAACCAAATTACATTATCTGTGCATGTATACACTCATAAGTATGAAATACGCTTGAGTGCAAAATAATCGACTTAAAAGCGATATTTGAGATTACACCTTCTATTTCAATGTAAGAAGTATGAAAATAAAAAAATCTAATGTGCAAACAATAACTTTATTATTGAACTTACAAAAACTGCTATTGCATTATTTGGAAGACGCATTATAAAAACAATATGCAATACAAACAGTATTTTCTAAATATTCGTCAATGGAACTAACACAAGGAAGACATGAACAGAGAAATCATCAATTACAACATGAATTTCTTAATTATTTAGTATTTGATATTACCACCCCTACTCCTAATTACATTTTCCAATCGATTTTGCATGGATCGGCTGACTTTTCTAATAAATTATTGAGACATTGCTTCCCATTCATCATTCAGCTCAGCTCTCAATTCTATTGAGCTCCTTGGTGCATGATTTTTCCCGGAACCTTCTTTTAAGCTCATCCCAAACATGCTCTATTGGATTTTTGTCCAGGCTTAACGCAGGTCAATTTATTGTAGGCATACCGATCTCAGATAGATAGGTGGTGGTGACTCGTGCGATATGGCATCGTGCATTAAAAGAAAGGTATCACCAATAAATGCCGCATATGAAACCACATGTTCTTTTAAAATATCTCTGATGTTATGATCTGCCATTAAATCTCATCCACATCCTCCACCAGGTACGAAAATTAACTCGGTTTTCCCGTCCATAGAATGCCTGCTCAAAACATACAAGGATCGCATTCATGACACAATTTACCTATACAAAATGCAGCAAATGAATCTCCTGGTCTTCCATAGACTCGACGCCTCTTGTCGTTGCCATGTAGGCAGATCCTACTTTCATCGGAGAATAATACCTGACTCCATTGATAGTCGCCCCAATCCAGATGTTCGCTAGCAAATTCTAATCGCCTTTGCTTCTGGACTGCAGTTAGATTGGAACCTGTAGCTGCCCTTTTTGGTGTCAGGTTTGCTGCTTTTAGTCTCCTTCTGACTGTCCAAATGCTAGTCACCACACCTCGGAGCTCTCTAAGGTCTTCTTTGAGTTTAGCACCAATCAAATGTCGATTTTTCAGGGATTTAGATTCAAGAAATCGATCTTCTCTCTCCGTTGTGATTCGTTTACGGCCTCCCCCTTGTCAATGGATATATTAAACAGTATCTTGGTACCGACGATACACTCGGAACACAGCAGTCGATTTGCCACGGCCTTTTGGCTCAGGCCTTCTATCAATAATGCTAGTGCTTAAGTTGCGTTAATGGATGTGGTATCCATTTGTAATGCAGTTGCGAACTTAAGTGACTGATGTATTAGTGGGTTGCTATGGAAATCCGACCGATGATTATGAATGAATCATTAGGTAAATTTTAAAATGTATTTTGTTCATTATTTGTTTTATATGTTATATTTTATATGTTTGTTTATACGTTATATTTTATATTGTTATATTTTATATGTTAAGTGTCATAGCTTTATATAAATAATCTCAACGACTAGTAAGTTGCACTCACAATTTGTGATATATTGTAAATATTTACACATTCTTGTAATTATAGTGTCTTGAAGAAGGAATAAAACAATTCCGAAAGCTAGACCAAAAGTCAAAAGAGTGTTTCTGTAACATCCCGGCCATACTTTTTGACTGCAGCCCTAATAAACTGTGTTGTTTGCATATATATATATATATATATATATATATATATATATATATATATATATATATATATATATATATATATATATATATATATATTAATATATATATATTTATATATATATATTAATATATATATATATATATATATATATATATATTAATATATATATATATAATTAGTTAACTATCGAAAAATAAAAAATACAATGTTCGTTATTCACAGTAAATAAAGTTTTTATACACGCACAATTAATCCCTGTCCATATAATTGCTGCCAAAACTAACTACCCTTCCATAAAATTACTATAAAGGGCCGACAAGACTGACCGAAGAAACTTGTAGGGTGGAATTTGATGAGTAAACGGTCTGAAAACGAGCGTACAATCGGGTAGGACGGTTTGGGTTCCTAAATGTTTTGTCATTAAGACCAAGACTAAAATCCAATGTCAAGAAGATGGGAAACTTCGACAGGATTTGGGATTACCTGTGTGCGAATTTATTGCAGTTTTTTTAGCAGTTGTTATGTTAGCGTCTGATGGAAACGGATAAGGCAAGGGCGTACGTTCCCATGGGAATTTTGATTGTTATTTTAACGTCTGACTCTGAGATAGCGC
>NW_027312460.1:0-29583 GCF_040954645.1 Diabrotica undecimpunctata | reverse complement strand
ACGCGCTATCTCAGAGTATTATAAAATCATATGTATTTTAATTTTACTTCCCTAACTTTACTGCCTTAAAAAACATATTTATCTATATTTAAAACAATTTATTATCTATTAAGAGTATCGATAAAAATATTTTGTCGTATACCGTTCATTATATTATAAAATATATTATTATCCATATCATGCTTTTCGTTAAAATTGTCGATATAATTAATCCATTTTACTTAAAATACGGTCAAGCCATACGAAGGTCACATCATTTACAAAATCATTAAGTTTTTGCTTCCACACTTCATAAGTAACCTTTATAAAACCTTTCTAGGTTCATAAACCTTGTGTTTTTTTCCATACTCTGTATCAAGAGTAAGAAAGAACTCTAAAACAAATGTTTTTTTAGCCTACCTCTGGGAGTCAAGCAGAAGTCGAGGGAAGAATGTTTGATTTTGTTTTTTTTTTTGATGTTTTCAAGAAGAATTTTTAAGTTAATACCTGGTCGGAACTACACCTGGTTCCAGAGTTGATTTTTTTTTTGGTGTGGCTGTTCCCTAGAGGTCCAGATCTGGCCTTGTTATTCCCGGACAATTTGAGAAAGCAGCGAGAAGTATTTTCCTCCTTCAGAATATAAAATCTCGTAAACCTGTATTAAGTTTATTTATTAGTTTTAATCTTTTTTATAATATTTTTTTTAACTTTAAATCATACTATTTTAAAATAATAATAAAAAACCATAATTTTTTTTTTCTAAAATAGTATTTAATCATATTTAGGGACTAAGTAGGTTGAGGTTTTAAATCCTCCCGTTTAACTCATTTGTACGATTTCTTGTGTACACATTTAATCAGAGAGTTATTAATTGTTATTGTATTATTATATATTTAAACCTTTGGACATCTATCCCTTCAGGATAGTGTCCTCATTACTTTTGCCGAATATTTAATTGAAAGCCGAAGTACAGGGTTACCTTTCTAGTAAGCCAGTAAGTTACCTTTTTAGGACAAATCATTAAAATTGTCTTATATTTTATTATTTATAAATTTAGATCATCTAGGATCAGTTGTGTATAACGGGGGTATTTATTTTTTTGTATATAACTAGGTTGACTGTACATAAATGGTGGTGGGTAGTTATAAAAGCAAATTATACTGTATATATTTGGATAGGTATTAAAATTTGTGGTGAAAACTAAATATTTTAATTAATACCTGTCTCCTTTTTTTGCAGCAAATAGCTTTACAAGATACCTTGGAAGGTATATGTTAATACTTTCCTGGCGCCCCACTCATATCTTAGAGCAACTTCTATAATTTACCACTTTCATTTATGTTATTTCTATTTTTTTTTAGTATCTTGTCATTCATATACCCACTTTACGGTCTCTGTAGGGCATGCATATTAGCCGAATCCTCTTTTGAGTGTCAAGTAGTCACTCTCCGGCACCGTCTGCTAGCCAGCTTTAGTTTAATTGTTTTTGTTACATCAGTCCCCATTGTTTTTGTTACAACACTTTATTCTGTAAACACATATTTAAAATCCAGATGTTTTGTGTCGCATCTACGTTTCAAAAGTAATCTTGAAAACAATATGGTCAAAAGTCCTGTACTGACTTCTTTTAAATAATTGATGGATTCGACCGTTACTTGATGGAAATTTATTTTATGTAACAATGAAACACTGAAAACTTTATTTTCAAAGCTTCCACAAAATTTATTATAAAATCTTATATATCTATTTATTATAAAATCTTTAAAGACAAAGTTTTCACTATTTTACTGTTTTTACTGTTACATAAAATGAATTTTCATCAAATAACGGTCGAATCTATCAATTATAGTAATAAAATTAACTAAATAATAATAAAAATCATTAATATTGATTCAATACTTTAAGAAATAAAATTCTAAATTCATTAAAGTTCACGAAACTTAATTAGTAACTCAATCCAAGAATAATTAATCTGATTTCGATAATCCGGTTCAATTTCAAAATTCACGTTTTGACACACGTGTCCCAGTTGCAAACAGATAGCTATTTACATAATTACTTGAGATGGTAATATAGTACCTCATGTTGTAGTCTAATTTTCATTAGATTTAGGTATCAGTCATTTTTACTTTTTTAGGAATACATAGACTAATTATATTCATTTTTTTAAAAGCATCTTCAGAAAAACAGACAGCACTGGTTAAATACATAATATAATTCATTAGATACATCGAGAATAATACACGTCTTAGAATAAATAATTATTATCATAAATAATGGTGGACACCATTTTTTGGAAGGCGCATTTTACTGCTGTACAATATTACAATGACATACTTGATTTATCCGTAAATGAACTTGATGGTGACAAGTTTCAAAAGAGATATGTCAAGTTATTATTAATATAATTAATAATATTGATTTAATAACATATAGTTAGGGAAATGATACAATTTATTTGAGGAGTGTTTTGATTACAGTCTTGATGAATAAAAAGATAAAACACTAGAAGTTTACTTAACCCGTAACTGCTACCGACAAAAAGTTATCTCGCAGCTGCTATTGACGGGTCACTGTGACCCAGTTTTAAAATTCTGAAATAAAGAAAAAACATTAGCTAATACATTTATTTTAAGTCATAAACACTTTTTTATGTAACGGTAAACTAATATAATGTAAAATAAATTCCTATTTACAATTTGGGCATATTTTTAGAGCACATTGTAAACATATAGGTAATTTGCACACAAAACAGTATGTATTTGTTTTTCGGTCTTTTTTCCGGGACAAATTGCGCATCTCTTCCTTTTAGATATATTCTGTATTGGCAATGGTGCAGGTGTGTCATCTATATCTACTCCAAGGATATTCGCTGCGAGACATCGAAGTTTCCGGGGTACATTTACGTTGTAAAGTATTTTCTTCATATGTGGCGTGTACAGTGCAATGCCTAGTTCTTTTAAAAAATTGTAACGGGATATTTCTTTTCCTCGGGAAAACTGATATATTATTCGGCTGTTTACACCAGACACATTTAAAATACAATGAAAAATTGCCATAGGCCATCGACGGGTCCTTCGAGAAGTGGAATATGTTGCACATTTTCGTCCAAAGCATCTACACCTGCTTTGGTTTGGTTATAAAACATAATTATTTCGGGTTTCCCAGTGCTCTGATCAACAGTACTGTCGTGATGCATTGATGATATTAAAACAACAGATTTCCCTTTTTTGGGACATATGATACCAGAGTATTGTCTGATGTAAATCCGAACTCTGAAGAACTAGCAGGTCTCTTTCTGTCGGCCATAAATTCTGGAGGAATCATTCTTTTATTTTTCTTCACTGTACCTACATATGTAATTCCTCGTTTTCTTAACTCATTGGTTAATTCCATTGATGTGTACCAGTTATCTCCAGTGACATTATGGTTGGAATTTTCAATACATTTTATCATTCGAAGAACAACCTCAGTTGGATGTGAAAATAGCGATTTTTGTTTCTGTTGGAGAATTTTTCCTGTATAGACCTCCGCGTTATACATGTAGTGTGTTTGGGAATCGGCTAAGATCTGCACTTTTATACCATATTTCGCAGGTTTATTAGGTATGTACATTCTAAATGCACACCTTCCCCTGAATGGTACCAGCATTTCATCTACTGTTACGTGAGGACCTGGAACATAGTTCTGTTGGGAGTTTTTTACAAAAGTTTCAAATAGGTTGGATATAGCTGCCAATTTATTAGTTTTCACTCTTTCAGACCTTGTAAGATGATTGTCGAATCTTAAACAGCTTAGCAAAAATAAAAATCGTGCAAGTGACATCGAACATCTAAACAAATCTCTCCCTGTACCATCTGTTGCATATAATGATTTTAAATCTTCATGGTTAGACTTAAATATACCTTGCATAAATAAAAGTCCAATAAAAGCTTCTATCTCAATTTTATCTGTTCTTTTAATGAAAGTTGGGGCAAATTTTGAGAGAGAGTTTTTACGTCGTTTGAATGTAGCGTAATTTGAGGATACTAAGTCAATTCTTGTGTTGGTATGTTCAACAATAATTTCCAACATGTCATCAGTTATTAATAATTTCCAAGCTTCTTTAGGACACAGTGGTGGATTCTGACGGGTAGAACCTTTCAGTCCTGGTAAAACTCTTATAATGTTATGAGATTTTACTTTGGACCTTTTTGGCGATTGTTTTGCCCATTTTGTAGAATCTTTTCCATACCAAGCTAATTTTAAATAGTTTAAAGTAGCTGTTTTGTTACTTGAAGCGTTATTCGTGGCATCATCTCTGTCTAAGGTGTTTTCATGCAATAGTTCAACCTCAAATTCACTATCAGAGTCGTGTTCACTGTAAATTTCATTGTCTATTTCATCGCTGTCACTTTCACCTGAATAGTTAAATAATTTGTGTGCAGCTTGCTCCTTATTTTCTACTTCTTGGAGAGTATCTGTCGTTTCATCGGCATCTTCCAAATCTTTCCAAAACTCTTCACTGTTTAGAATGTCTTCCATCTCAGACAAAGTTAAATGCTTACTTGAAGAAGCATTTTATCTAAAACAAAAAATGTGTATTAAGCAAATGATATAAATATTTAAATTATTCAAGCCGTTAACATAATAATATATATATATATATATATATATATATATATATATATATATATATATATATATATATAATAATAAAAATAGGTACATACCTTTATAACCAAAAAATATTATGTTACTTAAATACTATAGACGGGTCACCGTCACCCAACTACGTAATTATTTCGAATTTGACACGATCAACAAAACTGCTCACTTTGCCTTTTTATAAAATACTAACTGGCCAGAGAATAGGTGGACAGACAGCTCCCCCACTATCAAACTGAAATGGGTAGGGCGGTTTAAAACTATTGATGGGTCACGCTGACCCTGTCGGTAGCAGTTACGGGTTAAGATTTATACAAATTTGATGTTTTGTACAGTTATTTATAAAAAGTGTTTTGTTTCTGTACAGAAATACATATACATATAACTCCGTAGAAAAAAGTTATGGACCAAAAAATTTGCCAGTGTTCCTGTGTTTTTTTGCTTAATTTTTGAATATATTTTGAAAATAATATATTTTTGACTTTAAAAGGTGACATTTTGATCAAAAATTTAATTCTAAACAACTTTTTTTTAAGTAGAGATGTACAAAAACTGCACTTAAATGCAGCTTGGTGCATAGCGACAAATTCATCCCATTCTCAAAAACGCACCCCTTTAAATGGTTACACTCTGCGGTTTTTTATATTTGGAATTACATTGATCATATGAAACAGTAAAAGCCCTTTACCGTTTTAGTTTTTTTTATCCTTATTTTTAACCTTCCGCTACCGGAGGGGGGTACAGATTGTACCCCAAATTCGATTTTTCATGAATAATTTTTAAAAATGTTAAAATTTTGTTTAACTCTTCTAGTTTCTTCTTTATTGGAATGTGTAAAAGCATATCCAACCATTTGTTTTCAATTTGACATATTTTTACCTATGAAAAGTGCAGCACTGTGCTTTGGGGTACAAGTTGTACCCCCTCCGTCAACCGCGGTACAGATCATTGCGCTCGACGCCACTGACTAAACCAGACATTTTGCGCAATAACACACAAATCAGTTTTGTGATGACTTAGTGCTAACATACCGTTTTAGTTTATCCATTTGTGATTACACGATTTACCGATATGTCGAAAAAAATAAAGTTAGACCTTCGGAAAGAACAGGATCGTGAAACTGCAGTGCAGTGGTTAGAGGAAAGTGATGATGATTACCTTTCTGAAAGAGATAGTTTATCGGATGATTCAGAATTAGATGATAATTTAGAAGTAGCGGAATATGAGCCTGAAATTCTGCAGGTAATTTTTATTTTTGTTTTATGTACGATATTTCTATCTTGAGTTTATTATATTTTAGCCATCTGAGAGCGACAGTAATGATTCTGATAAACCAGTTTTGGGGGCAGTAGATTCCACATTTATTTCCAAGAATGGTACAGTTTGGAAAAATCGTCCTTTACGACAAACTAGATGTCGCACAAAAAAACTTGCTCGAAAAACCAGGGCTTACAGAAAAATCTAAAAATGTCGCTAAAATTAGTGATTGCTTCAAATTATTTGTAGATGAGAAAATTGTAGAGATCATCGTCAAATGTACAAACCAGAAAGCGGAGAAATACTTTCAGGATTGGAATGGGAAAAATCCTAATAAAACAAGAACCTGGTTGCCCACTGATTCAGTGGAAATTTATGCGGTCTTGGGACTCTTGATTACGGCAGGTGCGCTAAAAGCCAATAGGGAACCAGTGCACTTTTTGTGGTGTCGAAACCCTTTGTACAGTCGATCTATTTTTCCGGCTGCCATGTCACGCGACCGATTTCTAGATTTAATTTCACTTATGCGATTCGACGATTTGAACACTAGAGAAGAACGTAGAAGTTCTGACAAACTAGCAGCTTTTAGGGAAGTGTTTACAAAGTTTGTAGAACACTGTAAAGAAAGTTTTAAGTGCCACTCTCATCTAACTGTTGATGAACAACTTGTAAGTTTTAGAGGTAAGTGTCCATTTAGAGTCTACATTAAATCAAAACCAGCCAAGTATGGCATCAAAATATGGGCTCTAGTTGATGCAACAATCACCTATCCTTCAGATTTATACTGGAAAAGATGGTAACAAACCAGAAAAAGACCAGGGCAAAAGAGTAGTACTTGATTTGGTCTCATTTCTAAAAACTGGTTATGGCATCACTACTGATAATTTCTTTACCAGTGTTCCCTTGGCAAAACAACTCCTAGATCGACAAATAACATTATGTGGAACACTTCGAAAAAAAAAACAAGCAGGATATCCCTCCAGCCCTGCTACCCAATATTTCTAGACAAGAAAAGTCCTCAGTTTTTGCCTTCACTGAGGAAATAACACTGGCGTCTTACGTTCCTAAAAAGAATAAGGCAGTAATTTTATTGAGTACAGAACATAACGACGATAAAATTAGCGGAGAATAGACGGACTATAAGCCAGACATAATCTTGCATTACAATTCTACAAAAGGTGCCGTAGATACTATGGATAAGATGGTAAATGAATATTCTTGTAAAAGAGCCTCTAAGAGATGTCCATTTGTTTTGTTTTAAAATCTTCTAGACATTGCAGGTCTGAATGCATACGTACTGTGGACGGCAAAGAATTGGCAAAGACGGCAAAGAAACGACGCCTCCATCTTGAAATTCTCAGGGCGATGTTTACTTTGTCCACGCAAGAAGAACCGCAAAAGCAGAAAAACGTGCAATTCTTGTAAATTCTTTGTTTGTGCTGAACATCAAACAACCACAACAATTCAAACAATAATATGTACAAAATGTAAAGCTAATCAAAAAAACGATAAGTAATTTTTTCAAGACACCATATATTTTTTATTGTTACTTATACTCAATAAAAAATACTAACATTTGTTTTAATTATGTTTTAACTAAAATTATTGCATTATGTTAATATTTAATCTATAAAAATGCATCGGGTACATAATGTACTCCCTCCGTCACCACAAAACAACTTGACCCTTCGGTAGCGAAAGGTTAACATAATCAATAGCCTATTAAGCAGATGAAGGGATTTGAAAATGTTCATGCATTTTTATTAATATCCATTTATTTATGATCTTAAAATGATAAATTATAATAGTAATAATATAGTGTATTTTATGATAAGAAATTCAAAATATTTGTTTTATGTACAAACACGAAAACATACACTAAAGCTTAATTTTATGCACTATATGTAGTTAACATAAAATTCCAAATTTATATATATATATATATATATATATATATATATATTATTATGATTGTTTATTTTGACTTTAATCTTAGTTTATTTAGCCAATAAAAAAGAATTATAACTTATTTGTTATCAAAAGTAAAATAATCCTTATATTACCTGTGTTCGATGGATTCAAAAGATTTTCTAGTTGTCTTTTATCGGGATAGAGAAAAAAGGATAAGAATACAAATATATTATATTACAAAGATTTACGTTTCTTTATTTTATATGAACGAATAAAACAATTATTAAATTCTGTCGTTATCCTATCAATCAGCATACAAGAAAATAAATCAAATTTTTATAATAATAAGATTATAAAGCTACATACATTTATATTACGTGAAAACCAATTTTACTTAAAATTTTCTTTACTTGAAACAAGAAACAACAAAACTTTAAACTTTTGATTAGCCTAACAAAACCTCAGTTCTTAAATTTGAATGCTAATGACCATGATGTCAAACCGATCCTTCACAGATATAAAATTCAATTGTACAAACACTTACAGCTTATTTTCTTCTTGAGTTGTATGTTGGAACATACCCAGAAAAGTCCAGTCTCCTCAAAGATGTGATCTCTCCTCTTTGGCACCTCGGCTCCTTCTTAACGTCTCTGCAAACCTCCTGCAGACTACACAAAAAACACCTGATTCACTTTTCCAAACTCAGCTACTTATTTATGACACCAGGACCTCCTTTTGTCAACTTGATGCCGTAAGAATACTTTCACATATACTTTATAAAATGCCCACGGTAGATACAAGGACCTCTTTTAATCTATTTGTTGTCTCCTTCTGCAAACTATTCACTTCTTTTCGTTACGCCGGTATCCAAACTCACGAACCACACCCTATCTTGAGACAAACGACTGTTTCCTTTCGATGACCAAAATATAACTAAATTCTCCGGTCTCATGATCGGCTCACAAATTCCCATTTAAAAACGACCGCCCAATCAAAAGCTCAAATTGTGTTTACCATGATTTTGGAAAAGTCTAATTTCGGTTTCAGAGAAAAACTAAATAGCTTACTTTAAAATTGGTTTTGTCAATTCACCATTTATACATATTTCAAAAGATTAGAATATGGTCATTTAATACTCGACTATACAAACAATGAAAAGATTAACTTACAGGTAAAATGTCTTCTAATTCTAAACAAAAGATTTTTGATAATTTTGTTTGAAACGGAAAAAGAAACAAATTTCTATTCTTATCTACACTAAATCTTATCTTAAATGACTATATACAATTTGTTTATATTGATATCTTAAAATTTTATTTCGATGGATTTTTTTATTTATTTTTCTTTGGTTGGGAAAGAAGAAACATAACAATATATATATATATATATATATATATATATATATATATACATATATATATATATATATATATATATATATATATATATATATATATATATATATTTACAAGACTAAGGTACTAAGTAAGTATAAGTTTTTTTTATAATTATGTTTATATACAATCTATATCACTACAGAGATTAAGTAAATGTGTTACAGGTTTTGGAAAGGTTTAAAGGAAAGACATCCAATGATGTCTCCCCTTATTCTATTTTGGTTTAGTTTTGAAGTAGGTCTTGGGGTCAGGTTCTATCTAGTCTTCTCTTGGTCTTGGTTGGACCATTGTTGAATAATTCCTTTACTAGCTCATTTTCATGGTGAATGGTACGTTCTTTTTGTGACTCCGTGTCTCATAGATTTCTTCTCTGATGAAAGGAATCTTAAAATCCTAGTTAAGTGTTTGATTGCTTTTGTACCATGGTGCACACGCTATCGATCTTAGCACTTTAAACTGAAATCTTTGGATGATATTCAGTGACGTTGACTTTACATAGCCCCATAGGTGAAGTTAGTAGAACCTTTTGGTTGGATATGTTCCTTTTAAGTGAGACGTTGGTCAAAATGGAGGCCAATGTATCTAGCGTCTGTTATTGTTCGTATTCTTTCATTTTCCATTGTTACAGGTGGGCACATGTAACGGTTGGTCAATGTTATTTAAGTTGATTTTGTTTTGTTCTCCATTTCGTATACCAGTCACTGATTATATTCAGATGATGTTGCAGGTTTTGTGAGGCTTGTGTACGATCTTCATACAGCTAGTATTGCTACGTCTTCAGCAAAGAAAGTGATTAGAGTATTAGTAGTCTCTGATATATCGGCTGTGTAGAATGAGAAAAGCAGCGGCTCTAGAACACTATACTGCGGGACTCCGGAGTTGATAGGACAGAGCTTGGATTGTTGGTCTTTGAATTTTACACAAAAATATCTATTTAATATGTAGGATTTAAGTAGGAAGAAATAGTTACTGGATAGTGCTATTTTTACTTTGTAAAGGCGACCTTAGTGCTCGACTTTATCAAACGCTTGTGAGATGTCTAGAAATATAACGTTGCAGTATTTTTTTTTTCTTCAAGACTTTTTAATATTTTATTTTTTGTCATCATCAATATCATGTCAATATCAATCATTCGATTGATTTGTTGGTTAGTGGAGTAATTTTTCCGAACACCAAACTGAAGTTTTGATAATAATGTTAGAAGTTAATTATCTGCGTATATCCTTTGTAGCTGCAATTTTTCAAAAACTTTGCTTACGGTTGGGAGTACGCTGATGGGTCGATAAGGTGTTAGTTTATTGAACTCTTTTCCTGGCTAGATGACCATGATGATTTCAGCAAATTTCAATATTTTTGAAAAGCAAGATAAGCTTAGCATGCGGTTAAATATAACTGTTTGCAAAGTAATGGTCTTGCGAGAAAGTTTATTAAAACAAGTCCATTCGCCATTTGGTGATAAGTTTAGCATGCGGTTAAATATAACTGTTTGCAAAGTAATGGTCTTGCGAGGAAATTGTTTTAGTACTTGTGCCGAGATTAAATCATAACCTTAGGCTTTTCGTGAGTTGACTTTGTTTATTGTTGAGCGAAGACGTCCGCTTTTACTTTATTAAAACAAGTCCATTCGCCATTTGGTTTACATATGGAAATGACAGTTGTATATGGTTTCTTAAGCTTCTTAGTAGCCTTCCATAACGTTTGGTCATTTGCTGTAAGGTTTGTAATGTAATGTTCGAAAATTTTGTTGTTTGCAGCATTGATGGCTACTTCAAGTTGACTACGCGGTCTACTGAATATATATGTAGATCTGTGTTATTTCAAGATCTTTGCCAGGTTCTCCTCTCACGACGTTTTTTAGCAACGAGTTTGTGTACCGGGGAACATTTGTGGTATGTGTTGACTTGCATTTAGTTCGTGGTGTAGATTGCGTGGTGAAGTATTGAGCTGCTGTATCTATGTCATGTGTAGATTTGATCCGCAGATTAAGATTGGCGTTTTCTTCTAGGTAAGATTAAAAATCTGCCTAGTTGGTGTTTTTTGACCTGAGTCAAGGAGATGGAAGGTTGTTTATAACTGAGTTACTCAGGCTCATAATAATCGGTGTATGATTCGATGACAGATCAAAGCTGGATTTTATTAGACAGTTGTTTCTGAACACTCCTTTGCTTATAAAGTAGTCCAGTAGATCTAGAAGTTTTCTGGGGTCATTGGTCTGATACGTAGGGATTCCGTTGGTGTGGCAATCATAGCTGTTGTCGGTCATTGCTTTTAGAAAATTACGACCTTTTATCGTTGTGAGTCTTGAGCCACAGTGAGTACGTTTCGCATTTCAATCGCCACCGGCTATGAATTTACTGCCAAGTTATTGGAAGAAGGCTTTGTATTCATCCGAGATTGCATAACAAGGTGGGCTATACATTGCAGATATCTTAAAGTGTCATGGCGTTGCATTCACTTGAACGATTGCTGCTTGTATTTTTTCTGTTGCATATTTTGGCAATACATGATCTGATATGCAGCTGCGGATGATTACCGCTGAATCACCATAAGCTGTACTATTGGGATACGGTGTGCTGTATGTGGTATAGAGCGGAGTGTAGAACGTAGTTATATCGGTAAAGTAAGTCTCTAAAATAAGCAGAAAATCAATTTTATTCAGGTTTAAGAAAGTAATTACTTTCTGCTTATAGTTTAGCAGGACATTAGCGTTCCATGTGGCAACTCTACGTATGTTTAGTCATTTCTTTGGTTAATGATTTGTGTTAATATATTTAATATCATACTATTTTGACTTATAATTTGCGAGAACATGTTTTTGAACTGTTTAAAAATGTTAAAAGTTGTTGTTCTATATTAGTTTTAGGTTTTGAATCATGGTTGGTTTGATGTGCTGTCACGTTTGTGTAGATTCTTTGATGATTTTGTAGACTGGTGTTTAGCTGGTTTGGTTTAGTACATACATGTGGACTATCGAATGTTGTTCTTTGATGCTGTTGCTTTCCTCCTTTCAGCATATGTCTGTTTTCTACTAGTTCACTGTAGACTACTCTGTCCTTACAGTTAGCAGTATAATCTTTGCATAGTGCACACTTAGCTGGAGCATTACTAGATTTTTACAATCTTTTGTATACTGTTTTCCTCCACATTGAATGCAGTAGTGCGGTTTAGTGCAGTACGTTTTATTATGGCCATATGCTTGACACCGCATGCATTGGGTGATTAAGTTTCTCTTATTTGGTGCCTTGTCCGCTATTTTGGTGTGACATAAGAATTCTAGGGTAAATATGTCTTTGTTGTTACTGTTGGATTTAAGGTTTACGAAAAATAAATATAGGGGTTCCTTTGTTGGTCTGTGTCGAATGTTAGTTATGTTGCAAACTTTATAGCCGGCTTTTCTAGTTCCTTTGTTATGTCTGTTGTCGGTATAGAGTGATGGATGTGTCTTTTTACCACTCTATAGGCACAGTCTTCCTTTATTTGGTAAGTGTAGTTAACGGTTTTTCTTCTCGTAAATGTCTTATCAGTTTGCGACTTGATGTCTTGACAGTGTCGTATGTTCTTCCTCCTTAATTTGTACAAAGTTATCGACTATATCTTTTTTGACGCCGTATATGAATATTGGAGGTGGTTTTAGTATTTTCTGTTGTTTTTCTATTTCAGTTTCTTCAGGGCACTCGGCGTTTAATAAGGCACTCTATCGATTTTGTATTTTTGTTGCTGGTGAGCTTGGAGAATTGAGATAGTTATTTTATTTTGAAAATTTGCGTTTTTTTTGACTAGCTGCCATGAGTTTTTATATTGGGTTTATTGATCATCGTCTTTGCTATACCCTATATCCGATTTTTCTAAATGTATAATTGCAAGTTTAAGCTTTGTGTTTGATGTTTTCCCTACAGTAGATGGGTTGCTTGGATTGTAGTAAATTGATTGGGGTTATGGTGGAAATTGTTGGGGTTGTGGTGGAAGGACGAATTGAGTTTGTGGAATGTTTGATATAGGAGTCGGTTACCAGTATATGTGTATATTGTTGGGGAGTTAGGTGCATATTCCTGAATGTTTGTTAATAGTGGACCTAGTGCTTACCTGCAATTTCTCCTGATACTACAAGATACACTGTTTGTTTGTGTTCCGTATGTGTGAATTGTTTATTGTAGGAAACAGAATTTGGTACGCCACAGCCACTTTACTGTTTATTTTAATAAATAGAATTTTAATAACAAGATTTTAACTTATTCTTATCGGTGCTATCGCACTCGTCGAGATACGTCCTTAATCTACGATATTCAAGTAAACGCTATTGTAATTATAAGTGATGGATTCTACCGTTACTTGTTGGAGAAAGGAGATGATCTCAAGTGAGACGGGTAGTCTCGCCTAAACAGCTGTATATATAGTAATATTAATTTAAAATAAATAATGTAAAAATGTTGAAAACAAAAGTTTTTATTATTATATGGTTAGATTAGTAATTATATTTAAGAATAATGATAATGAACATAGGGTTCAATGGATTGATTCAAAATAGTCCTAAAAGAAACGGATGGTAAAAAGAAAAAAATTAAAGAAGCGGCTCTAATTATGCTAAGTAAGACCAATTGTGTTGCAAATTTTTCGGCAGAATGTAGTAGGATCTGGTAACCGATATTAAAAGAGGAAAAATTGTTATTAAAAGGAAAATACCAGTATTATCATTTATTTTTTTTTTTAATAACAAACATATAAAATCAGAATTTGGTGTTGGAATAGTATAAATACTTACCATGTCGGGATAATATTATGAGTTTTTTTCCTGGTTTTCCCTCATAATTTACTATGGAATCACTAACAGGAGAATTTTGCTGTCATCATGACATGTCTTTGTCTTTTTAAAGACGAATTACATGCTATGATTTTTTTCTGACGGATGTTCTCAAGTTAAAGTTGATTTCATGTAATAGAATGAACTACCTTATAACTAAAGTCGTCCCAAGAGCGCAACTCAACAATATTGGCAACATCATTTTAAATTCGTCTACTTTAAAATGTATAATGTATGTCTGAATTGTCAATATAAATAAGTCAGATAAAATTAAATTATTAGAAGAATTTTTCACCAAGTAACAAAAAAACAAAACTTGTTTAATTTATTATTGTTTGTATTTTGAGAACGATTTCCGAAGTGGAAATTGAAACGTCAATAAACGTACTTTAACCTTTTATTGTGGCTTATTTCCATTTAAATATTAATTATTATTAATTATATTTGTATTCGATTATAATTCTATAAAACAAAGTCAGCTCTGTTCATACTTACTGAAATTTTATTTAAAAAATATAGAAATTTAGTTTTCCACTTTCACTTTTGTTTATTTTAATTCTTTTGAAATGTTTTTATTCAAAAAGCATGCACATTGAAAATTCTACTTGCAAAAATAGCTTAGTGGCCACCTTCGACATCTGCTATCTGAACGAATACCTTTGCAAATTGGCATTCGGTATTCGTATCCTCCATGACTCAGACATCCGCCACGGACAAATATATTGCCCTCTTAGGATGCGGCTTGATTTAATATGATGCCAGCGTTAGTCCCACGACAAATTTAAGGACATGATCTCCACGAAGATGTTAGAGACTTTAATTAGGTTTGATGCTTCTTTAGCATTATCAAGGATGGATAAAAAGCAAAACGTAAATTATTTTAAATATATTTATAAATAATTTTATAATATATGTATATTTTTAAAATTGAAAATATAAATAGACTTCTAAGCTTAGTATAATACTCATTTTACAAAACTTGACAACTTGAAGACCAAGAATGATTTTATGTATAATTCAGATCATCTTCTTTTTATAGCAAGCATATAATGTGACGAAACTCAGGAAATAGTCCAGTATAATTAAGATAGTCTACAGGATAATTCCTTTAAATGTCTATATTATTTGTGATTGTCAATTCAACTTAAGCAGATAAAATATGGGTCAGCATAGAGCATAATATCGATAGAAAATCTTGTATTCATGATGCTAGAAAATATGCTCTAGGGGAAATAGACTGTAAGAACTATAAAAAAAGAAATGCCATTGGTGGACCCATAAACTAAAAACTATAGTTAAGAATAAGAAGAAAGCTTGCGACAAATGGATAGCTGTTAAAGACTAAAGATTATTAAAAAGTAAAAAAAGAAATGGTAAAGATAATAACTGGAAAAGAACTTGCAAAGAAGTAAAATACAAAGGACGTTGCAGGAGTACATCTGACTAGTGTCCCAAGAGTGGGAGGAATATTCTCATCAGCTCCTAACGAAAGATAGTCAGGAAGAGATTTCAGAAAAAATCTAGGAAGAAAATAATAAACAAGAAACAATAATAATTGCAACAGAAGTATAAAAAAGTGTCATGCAGCTAAAGAATAGAAAAAATCGTGGTGCTGTGAACATAAATAACGATCTACTCAAAGCAGCTCCAGAGATCCTTACAGTTAATTTGATAAGTGCCTGAATGAGCCACCACCCCAAAGAATGGAATATAGCCATGATATTTTTAATTTTGTCAGAAAAATTTTAGCAAAAGGGCTTTAAAGCTCCTGCAGGTACTAGATATTCACTATTAAAAATCTTACAGAAACAAGTATAGAAAGAGAGCCAATTATCCATTTAACACTTGTCGACCTTGAGAAAGCCTACGATACCTTACCACTAAAACTGTGATTTACATAAAAAGCACTGGTGTCAATATAGGTTACATTAAACCAGCGCTGTCAAAGTAGACAAGACGACGTATGGAGAGTTTCGGAGTAGTAATCACTTAAAGCAGGGATGTTCCTTGGCGTTACTGTTGCTTAGCATATACCTTAAAGAAATACTTAAAATATGGCGACGGACATGTAGTCAAATGGGACTAACGATGGCTAATACAACAATATACTCTCTTCTGTTCGCGGATTATCAAGTATCTACTAATAGCTGGCAATACTGACGAACGAAGATACATTCTAAAGAAACTGTTAGAGACAGGAAAGGAAAAATGAAAGATGTAAGTTAAAAATCAATGTACATATAATTGGCAAACTAGATATTCACTATTAAAAATCTTACAGAAACAAGTATAGAAAGAGAGCCAATTATCCATTTAACACTTGTCGACCTTGAGAAAGCCTACGATACCTTACCACTAAAACTGTGATTTACATAAAAAGCACTGGTGTCAATATAGGTTACATTAAACCAGCGCTGTCAAAGTAGACAAGACGACGTATGGAGAGTTTCGGAGTAGTAATCACTTAAAGCAGGGATGTTCCTTGGCGTTACTGTTGCTTAGCATATACCTTAAAGAAATACTTAAAATATGGCGACGGACATGTAGTCAAATGGGACTAACGATGGCTAATACAACAATATACTCTCTTCTGTTCGCGGATTATCAAGTATCTACTAATAGCTGGCAATACTGACGAACGAAGATACATTCTAAAGAAACTGTTAGAGACAGGAAAGGAAAAATGAAAGATGTAAGTTAAAAATCAATGTACATATAATTGGCAAAGAAAACAAACGAGATCTTGTTGCAGAAAAAATTATATTAGGAATTGCATCAACTATGGATTTCTTAAACTATAGGGTGGGTAGAATATAACTTTCTTATGAAGTGCATAGATGACAGACATTTAGAACAGATTGTTCTACTTTTGTTACCATTAGTGTAGTTTTCACAGCTTGTATTATTCCATATAGTTTAGCAGGGTAATTACTTCGATTTCTAGAGAGTTGAAAGAAGTTGACAGTAGTTGTAGTTATTTTAATAGCACAACCAACACCTTCGTTTTTTAGGTACATAAATTGTAATTTCGTACATTGTAATAAAACACCGAAAAAGAATACTAATCTTTTTGCGTCTCTGAGATTGATAATATAAACATTTTTAGTCTGTTTATAATAACACAAATTGCTTTTTCTTTGGATCTTGATTCCGCCTAGATATTTACGCTGGAAATAAATATAAATCTTTCCACTTGGATTATTGGAAAAGTGTATGCTGACAAGAGAATGATTCCAGGAGGATAATGTCAGTTCAATTGTTTCATCGGGAATTCGATAGTGTAGCGGTCGATGAGAATAAATTGGGGTCTGAACGAGGAAACACGATTATCGATTAGAGTTTCAAAAACCGGCAGATTTTGCTTAATTACATAAGTTTTGGTTAAAAAAAAGGTTATTTAAGCTCAAAATGCTAGGTGGCAGTGTTTGTATAGTGAGTTAGTTACCGGTATTTTGAAAGCTGTTTTCTTTGTCAAGGAATTTGATAATAGCGTCCTGAAGGCTAAGTAAGTCGTTATACGTAAAAAATAGGCAGTCGGGTTTTGAAAAATACATATTGTTATCATCCAGGATAACCTGACGCCGTTTGATGTTTGACCTCTCTCAAGATTTGTTCTCAGCTTCTATTTTCATGGCAACATGGCGGAATACAGTACACACGTTGAAAATGCTGCATTAAATAAAATGTGTATAAAGTGTTCAAAAAAAGTTGTAAGTTAACTTGTATAAAATGCAATGGTTTTTATCATCCTGGTTGTGCAAAATTTTTAAATCATCTGAAATACATATAGTAGAAACCCTTAATTTAGAAGAGTGATTTCATAGTTTAAACGTCGAATATCCTCAAATTTAAATGTACACAGCGGCCCTCGAAAACTGCCTGTTTTCTCAATTGCAATTTGCGTTTCATCATAAGAAATTACAGAATATATAAAGTAGTATATTTATTTGTGCTTCTCTATAGTAGACTTGACCAGAAGTTGTCGTACAGTGTAGCCAATTCTTGTTCACAAGTAGTAATTATGGTCATACAAAACCTGTATTCTTCCACGCAGCGATTATTACCGTCATAAAAATACAAAAAAACATAATTTATTCAATAGTGAAAATTAAGCACAAAATTGTAATGAAATAAATTTTATTTATATGTTCCGTTTCGTTACATATTTAAATTTATAAAATAAAAATCGATATTTTAAAACATTATTGTTCAATCGTTTGTCAATGTTATAATTAGCGAGGAAATTCCGTTTTACAATTCGGACCCAGGCATGCCGTAAAACTAGTTTTTATTATTTTTTCGCCGAAGAAATGGTTCATTTCCATTGGCGTTTCTATGGGTAGTGCATCTTGTGAGTATATTTCATGTGATAAGTTTGTAAACTTATTGTTGTCAATACTGTTTTAACAATACTGTATTGTAGTATTGATAAAACGTGTTATTGGTAATAAGGGTGTTATAGTTTGTCGTTTTATAGTAAATTTTTAGTACCTAGTTATATTCTTATACAGAATTGTTGAAATTATTGTATATGTAGTATATACACAGATTATTAAAATACAATGGACGAAAAAATGTTAGCCAAGCGGTCGACATTTGTAGCAGTTTAACAAAAGTATCCGTTAGCTGTATTTATCGTGTACTTAAAAATACATCCGAAAATAAAAAGCAAGAAAAAGTTAAAACTAGAGGTAGGAAAAGCATTGTTTTCGATGACGAGGCAAGGAATATTATACGTCGAAAAATTTATTCTTTTTATTTTTGGAGTAAAATTCCAACACTGAAAAAAATTTCTCAAGAGCTCGAAAACGATGACTCTTTACTCAAGATATCTCGTAGGGTCTTAAACAGAACCATGCGCGAAATGAACTCTCGATATGTAAAACGCAACAGAAAAAGTATCAGGAAAGGGACGGCGTTTATTCATCACCCATATAGGAAGTGATACAGGGTTCCTTGATAATGGTTTGCTTAAATTTGAGTCGAAAAAAATAGGTGATTATCATAAAGAAATGACTTCCGAAGTATTTGAGCGCTGGAAAATTGGAATCTGGGTTTGTGGTTGTTATGGACAATGCGCCATATCATAGCCGCAGACTAGAACAATTACCGACGACGGCATGGCGGAAAGGGAGAATTCAAGAATGGCTTACAGAAAAGGGGATTGCATACGAAGAATCAATGCTCAAAATTCAACTACTTGAGATTGCACGGTTAAGGAAAAGTGAATATCTTAACTATGTTGTGGATGAAACTGCAAAAGATTATGGTGTGAAAGTTCTACGTCTACCACCTTATCATTGCGAACTTAATCCCATTGAACTTACCTGGGCGCAAGTGGAAGGAAAAGTAGCACGCAATAACAAAACGCTCAAATTAAACGAAGTTAAGGAACTTTTGATTCAAGCAATCCTCCATGTAACTCCAGAGAAATGGGCTAAATGTATAGGCCACATAATTAAAGAAGAATATTGTATGTGGGAACTTGACACTCATGTCAAAGTTTTACTAGAGCCAATTATAATTACACCAGGTGAAGATAATGACAGCGATAGCAGCACTGCATCTTCAGATTTAGACAGCGAATAATATTTTCTAATAGTTTAGAAGGAACATCAACATAAAAAATCCAAAAACCAAAAAAAAAACGAGTAGAACATAGTAAGTGTGTATAGTGTTTGTGTTTAAATAGAATAGTACAATGTTTTGTTACATCCAAAATTATTTTTATTTTTTTTTTTATAGAATTTTATTTTGTTTTATAGAATTTTATTTTGTTTTATAGGATTTTACTTTGTTTCGTTTTATACTGTTTAAGTGTTTTGTTTATTTTATTTAATGGGACAATATGGCTCTTGGCGGACACCTATTAAAAAAAAAAGTGACGCGCCACAAGACATACCTCTCGGGTGGTGTGGAAACTGTCTTAAAATTTGTTTTTAAAAAAATTTAAAAGACGTTTTAGCGTAACTTCCGCGACAGCCTGGTGGCATCAGTAAGCTTTCTGCAAAATTACTTGTTTTTTTATAGCTTTTTGTTTGTGGCATTCTGTATTTTTTAGAGACTGTATGGAATAAGCCACAAAATATTTATTTATAGGTTTAATTTACTGATTTTTCGTTCTCTATATAAAGACATCGTTTTCAAATATACAAGTGATAGTAATATTTATTTTTCTATGTCTTTTTGCTTGCCGTTCTGTATATTTAGAAATAATGTTGGGAATAAGTAACAATATATTTAATTGAAATGTTTAATTTACTGACGTTTCGATCTCTATATAAAGGGATCGTTTTCAAATATACAAATGATAGCAATATTTATTTTTCTGTGGCTTTTTGCTTGTGGCATTTCGTATTTTTAGGGAGAATGTTGGAAATAAGCCACAATACATCTATTTACATGTTTATTTTACTGACGTTTGGATCTCTATTACAGAGACCGTTTTTAAAGTTAAGAAAAAATAAAATAATATAAGAAATATATAAAGTATATATTAATAAACAAATAAACTAAATATAACTATAATTTATATCTTTGAAAACAGTCTTTGGATATAGAGATGGAAACTTCAGTAAAAACCTGCAGATAAATATTGTGTGGCCTATTTTAAACAATAATATTTAAACAATATAATATAATTAACGTTGAAATAAAAGTGAGTGTACGACACTGGATTTCATACGTCTTTCCCCACTTCTACGCCTTTCAAACGATGACTCACTCTCCCAAATAGTGAAATTAGAGTTTAAATAAAAGTCACATTGTTTGTTGTGAACTAGAGGATGTCTAACGTTAAATTGGACGATGATTTCCTAAATGCTATTAAGCAGGTTCCGATTGACAACAAGATAGATATAAAAATATTTATTTATATTATTAAAAAAAAAGAACTTATTATTAATGGTCTGCATCAACAAATAAAGGTATTAACAGACCAAATCAACTTTTTTTATTCCAATAAAAAAGGAAATCCCATATTTATCAATGAAGATAAAAACTTGAGGATAAACAAGTATTTGTTTATCAACAACAAATTACAAAATATTCATACAGAAAACCATAACAGCGTTGCCGAAGGTTCTCAAAAATCTCAAATTACTATAAAATAAACTTCCAGTGCTATTTTAGAAGCTGAAACTGCTGCAAAATGTAACAAGTATATTAGTTTAAACCAAGATATAATACCTGAGTCCAAATAAACTCATTGGCAAACTGTTTCTCGTAGAAAGTCCAGAAGAAAAGTCACGATTGGAAATAATGAAGATATAAAAAATAAAATGGTGTACAATTTAAAGGTGTTCCTAAATATACGGACTTGCCCATGTATATAGGCTAGACCCATCAATGTCTGATGAAAATATATTAAAGCTAATACAGAATCATTTTTCCAAGGCTATGAGTAGCGCTCTGAAGTCAAAGTTTCCAGACCAGTATTCATCCTTTAAAGTGAGTATTTATAACCAACATTTTGAGAAAGCTATGGACCCTAGCATATGGCCTTAAGGATGTGCGTTGTTTTTTTAGTGAAGAAGATGCCTTTACTTCAAACAGTATAAATCAATCTCGAAAGTTGACGGTTTGTCACTTAAATTTAGAAGTTTGAGGTACAAAATTCAATATTTGGAGGAATTGATGGTGTCTCTAAATTACCCAGAAGTATTTTGTGTTAGTGAAGTGTGGTGTGATTTAAATTTGTTCTTGGACTCTTATGTATTAAGCGATTTATTCCATCGTTTAGACTCAGGTAGGGGAGGGGTCGCAATATTTGTAAATGTAAGTTGTGCTTTTACTATTAAAAACTGTTCGCTTACTATGATTGACAAAATATTTGAGTATGTCTTGATTGATTTGGAATATAAAAATAACATTATAACTGTTGGCTGTTTTTATAGATTATTAAAAGATACACAAACTTTCATAAATAAAATGGACGAAATGGTATCAGAAATATTAAACAAAAATAATATTATTTTCATCTGTGGTGACTTCAATATAAATTTTGATCCAAAAGTGCACAATATAGATGCATTAAGATTAAAAAATGTTTTTACCTCTTATGGTTTAAATCAGTGTACTTTTGAATATTTATACTAGAATACATAATGACTCTAAAACTGTGATTCATAATATTTTCTGCAATGTAAAAAATAAATTTTTATCTTGTTCTGTTGTATATACCGATGTAAGTGATCATTTTTTACAGAAAGTTAAATACAACTTGAATGCTTCTTTTTCGAGATAAAATATTGTTTATAAAGGTGATTTTAATAGCACTCTTAATATTAATTATTTTAATCAATTGCCTCTCTAGGAAATCTTGGTGCTAGACTCACATTTATCTTCGGATAACAAGTTTTGTATAATTTATGAAAAATTTATGGAACTATTTGATAAAGCACTTCCTTTGCAAACGGTGGAAACTAGGCGATTTTCTAAACAGTCTAAAAATAAGGGCTGGTTGGTAATAAAATGATAAATGCACAGAATAGTACGGATGAGTAACTCTTCTAAATACCCAAGTAAATTTAAAAATAATTTGGGAATTTCTGTTTATGACCCTCATAACATAGCACAATCTTTCAGTCAACATTGTTTGAATTCCGTAAAAAATTTAATTAGACAAACTTCACCTGACTATAATCCTAAGAATCTTTCTTCGCCTATACACTTCCTTTTCCTTTATCCCGTTAGTGATATAGAACTAAAAAGTATAATTAAAGATGTCTCAAAAAAATCCTCGGCTGGGCTGGATGGGATCCCGTATTCTGTGTTAACACATGTACCTCATAACATATATAAACAATTAACTTTTCTAGTAAACCTTTCATTTCAGGAAGAGATTTTCCCCTTAAATTCTAAATACTGCTTTAGTTGTGCCTATACATAAAAAAGGTGACAAATCAAAAATTAATAACTATAGAGGCCTATCACTTTTATCTGTGTTTTTAAAAATATATGAGAAGGCATTTCATACCCGTCTCCTCTCGTATATTAACAAGCACAAGATTATAGAAAAGTCTCAATTTGGTTTCCGTGAAGGTGTAAGTGTGCAAGATGCACTACTAGCGCTTTGCAATCATATTTTTATCAAACTTTGATAAGGGTAATAAAGTTATCTGTTTGTTTTTTGACTTACCACTAGCTTTTGAAACTGTAAATCATCCAATACTGCTGAAAAAACTTTATTATAGTGGCGTTTAGAGGAAATGGGTTAAAGTGGATCCACGCCTTTTTATCGAAAAGGTTTTAAAAAAATTAAGGTCAATGTGAATGGGAATATAATATTTTCTTCAGAAGAAAGTGTTCTCTCCGGAGTTCCACATTAGATAATTTTTCTGATGCAATAAGTGTTCGAGTATAAAACGTGGAACAGCAATCAGGCTGTTATGTCACTCAATTCGTTGACGATATTAGTTGCACTAAATTCCAATAATGTTTTTCATGTAGTATAGAAAGCAAACTGTCTTGTAAAAAGTATGACTCATTACTGTTTCCTAATCTTAAATGGCCCTAAAATAAATCTTTAAACACCTGAAAGTTAAGCTTTTAATCTATTATTTTTTTTCTATTTTCCTGGATAGTGTAGATAGTAAATAGTAACTAATACTGAACTGTGTTACAGCAGTTACTGATTTTATATGTACAATTTCGAATAACTAACTCTATTGAATTGGTTGCTTATTAAATAAACATTTACTAACAGGTTAAAATTTAACCAATAACGAAAATAAAATTCTTCTCCTAAACACACTTTGGATTTAGGTCACGATAACAATAATCTGGTCCTAAATAATCAATTGACGTTTGTAAATTGGAAGAAGAAAATAATTGAATTAAAACCCTTTCGTGACAGAGAGCACTCTCCGAAAATCGATCTCTTTATTCTTCCATTTCCACTCTCGAGGAAGAGGAAATTTTAACGGGAACTCGACACCGTTGTCGGTTCTTAAACAAGACTTCAGAAATATCTATGTATATGACTCGCGACAACCTCACTATCTTAATGGATTTCAAAACATTGAGCAATTTGTATATCGAATACAGCGTCCGTAATGGAGTTGTAGCATTCAAATAGTGCAAGGAATATTTAAGATAAATTATGTCGATAGGTATTTGAAATTTAAATTTTGTTGATAGAACAACCAGCAGTTTCAATTTCAATTTTATCTAAAAGAATACAGTTATATGTAGAAGTAATTTAACAGTGCATTAACCGTGTAACCTATAAGAAATAATAATGCGAATTATATTAATTACTGTATTTTTTATTATATTTATTTATTTTCTATAGTGTATTTTTATGTATGAGAGAGTAATAAAACAATAAATTATGTATGCAAATCCCTAAACTGTTGATACGGGTGACTCAATGAAAAACCGATATTTGTCAACAAGTTTACAGAAGTATATAGGAAAACAATTTTAAATTGAGTATGACCACCAGGTATAAAGGTTGGAGCAGAATAGAATACAATAGTTGTGAGGATTACTAATCCCTAAATAAGGTTGCCAGTGTCGGAGTGATGGAGGTTAACACGTACTAATGTATTTGCAAGAAATGTAAGATGTTTATTTTATTGGTTATATATAACCAATAAAAGTTTAAATAAGTACCTACCTATTTCCAAAATAAAGTTTAATGCTTTAGATAAAATAAAACGTTTTATTTTATCTGAAATAAGTGCATTCCACGAAGTAAGGGTTTCAACAATCAAACATTTAATTCTTTAATTCCAGCAATCTACGACAGTAATTGACTAGATACCTTCTAAACTTATTCCACAGAAAATGTGATAGTGGGTTTTTCCATTTTGTAGGAAGGTTCAAGTGGCGTATTCAAAATTCTTAACAGTTCACTAAAAGTAGGTACTTCAGTTGCAAGGTGCAGTTTATTGTGTATACTAGTGTTATGGAAAATTTGGAAGTGCCGTGTAAACGCCGAAAAATTGGTCCTCTAACAGTTAATGAAAAAACATTAATATTTAATTGTTTTAAATCATTTACAGACAAACGTTTATGTGAAAGTGTTGATGAGACCGTTGAGTAAGTTAGCAGTACACTTTGTGTTGGGAAATCTACGATTTACAGAGTTATTAAAGAAGAGAAATCCTCCAGGAAACCAAAATTTCAAATAGAATATCATTTTAAAGAAGGACTTCGACGGAAAGTGCATGAATTCTTCTTTAGACAAGAATTTCCAACATTGGATAAAGTTCTTGTCTCAGTTCGAGATGATAAGGATTACCCAGAAATGAGTCGAAGTTCGTTATGGAAACTTTTAAAAGAAATAGGCTTCCGCTGGAAAAAGAATCCCAGAAAGTCTATTTTATTAGAAAGAAGCGATATTGTCATATGGAGAAGACATTTTTTAAGAACCATAAAGGAAATGAGAAACCAAAAAAGAAAAATATTTTATCTTGATGAAACATGGATCAAAGAGGGTCATACACCAAATAAATTTTGGCAGGATGAAACTGTTACAAGTCAAAGGCACGCTTTTGTAAATAACTTATCTACTGGTTTAAACCCACCATCAGGAAAGGGACGCAGGCTGATAATAGTACACATTGGCAGTTCAGACGGTTTTGTTGAAGGTGGTTTATTAACTTTGAATCAACTCGTACCGGTGACTACCATGAAGACATGAACACTGATGTCTTTCAAGAATGGTTCGAACAAATGATAGATCTTCTTCCTAAAAAACTGTTGTAATAGTAATGGATAATGCAAGTTATCACTCCAGACTTATAGAAGGACTGCCCACAACCAAGTGGTTAAAAAAAGACTTGCAGAATACTCTGAGATAGCGCGTGTACCATCCCGGATCTATAAGAAAGGAACTTTATTCGTTGTGTGCCCTTCATAAAGAAAAATTTAAAAAATACGAAATTGATGAAATTGCCAAAAATCGTGGAATGACAGTACTTAGATCCCCACCATATCATTGTGAATTAAACCCGATTGAACTGGTATGGGCACAGATAAAGAGTGAAGTTTTCAAGAAAAAATACCACTTTTTAAAATTCATGATGTTAAACAGTTGTTTTTGGAGGCCGTAAATAATGTAAAACCTGAAAACTGGGAAAAGGCAGTAAATCACACTATTAAAGAAGAGGAAAAAATGTGGAAGCTGGACAATATTACTGATAAAATGATCGAAGCCAGTTATTATAAATCTTGGTTCTGAAAGTTCATCTTCTGAATCTGATTTGGATTTGTAACAAGTAGCACTCTGAGATAGCGCGTTTATTCATCTATTTAACATACCTTAGACGGTTTTAAAAACTCTTTTTCTCTTTTGTAATTTTTAAAAATTAAAAAAAATGTGAATTTTTTAAAACCCTTTATAATGTAGGCCAGTCAGTTCTAATATAGTGTGTGATAAAAGAGGTCACTTTTGTTTACATACACATAACACTTTATAACACTGAAATAATTCATTTATTTTTTACAATTATTCAAAGTAATTTTTCAATTAATCTTGAGCACGCCCATGGAGTGGTCGGAGCTACCAGTTAAAATTATGCTAATTACTCTCTCGTTCATAAAAATAAACTTTAATTAGAATGTTTTACGTTCTCAAACTTAAATTGTTAACTTCATTAATATAAAATGATTCCTTTCAGTAAACTAGTTATAGTTTATCTATATGTCAGCTAGACACAATCCCTTTAACATTTAGGTCATTTGTAGTAAAGACCTTTGATGAACAGATCGATCATTTCTTTGATGAACAGATCGATACATTTAACACGTATTAAAATGTATTAGAATCATAATTGTGTTGCTTGTGTGAGTCCATTTCAAAAAGTAAAAGAAATAATTATTTCAACCCCAATAAGGGTTGAGTTTGCTTGCACATCTTATATATCCAAATTGCTAACTGTTTGCTAAGGTTCTTGAAGGTTTTTAAGAATAACTTAATCGATAATTATTAACTACTGATCTTTTCTTATAATAAAACCTAAATATATTTGGTACCATTAATTTTATTTAAGGACCCGGAAAGTTACAGAGGAAATAATTTATTAAAAACAACACTAAAATTAACAACCAAAGTGATAACAAATAAATTAATCGAAATTATAATAATAGCAGGAGAACAACGGACTGTTAGTTTATAATGAGGCAAGTGCAGGACAAATCATTAGAATACAACAAACCGGCGTATCTATGATGTTATCCGCTTATTATACGCAAGAGAGATAGCTGTAGGAATAATCAAAACGATCGAAAATATCTACCAAAACAACACAACAAAAGTAGAAGAGGAACTGAACGACCTTATTGAAGCTGGACATGGGATAAGCCAGAGAGATTTCCTGAGTCCTCTATTGTTCAACCTGATTATGGACGAAATCATAAAAAAGTAAGAACTAAAAAAGAATACCATGTGGGAGAAAAACAACCTAAAATATTCAGCTATTCAGCTTTACAACGTATGCTGCACCAAATAAATATAACCGCCCGCAAATTTAAATGTTAATTTCCCCAAAAAAGCCAAAATAAATGGTTAAAACAGCGAATTTACTAAGATGTAAATTGGAGCTGGAAATTCAGATAATAGAACAAGTGATGGAGTTTAAATATATGGGCATCCTATTATTTAGCTACGAAAAGCTACAAATTAAAGATTAAGATAATAGAGCAAACAAAGCCTTAGATTGCCCGAATATACCAATATGGAGAAATAAAAATATGGGGAAAGTAATGAAAGGCTGAATTTACAAAACAGTTATCAGTCCTAAATTGACATACGTGGCAGAAACACGACCTTAGATGGAGGACAAAAAAAATGTTAGAAACAGAAGAGATGAATACGACTTAGGTGCAAGGTGGAGAACATCAAGAACTGAGTAAGAAATAATAGAGTTGAACGGAACGATAATATAAGCCGAATAACAACAAAGAAAGTAGTAGAGACGGCATGAGACAATTCCCCAATACGAAGAAGATCAGTAGGAAGACCACGAAAACCATGGAACGAGAAATTACTGGAGGTACATTGAAAAACAGAGAGAGTGATGTTTTTAAAAAAAGAAAAAGAAGAGAATTTTATTTTAGAATTATTGATCAAAGTTTGAATTGTTTCCATTTAATTTCGTAAGATATTAAAAACGTTTATATAGTTATCGTGTTGCTATAATGGCGGCCTCATCCATGAAGTTACCTATAAATGTAAAATAATTGTAAAAAGTAAAAGAATGTTAATTTTTTTTTTTTTAATTTTGTTCTTTAAAAATTGCTCCGTTTGGGTCGGAAAGGTGAACGCAGGTCGAGGCTTGACCTTGCATTTTTGACAGGTCGCCGCTGAGGAGCACTCCTCTACCACTCTTAAGGCCGTTCCTCGCGATTCTGGACATAGCTAAATTCCAATGTAAAAGTTTATATCAAATAACGCAAAAACTATGGCAGATATTGAGATGATTCTTTTTTTATATGAAAGGTCTTAAAAAGTTCTAGTGCACTATTTGGTTGTAAATTAATAAATTGTTTAAACAATATTTTTTTTTCAAATATTTTTGGTTAAAATAAACGTAAAATTTTTTTTTTAAATAGGGCACTACAGAATTTGACCCACTTTCCGAATCTGTTATTATTTTTAACATAAAGTGTAACACAAAGCAGCTATTTGATATAAACTTTTTAAAAAATCTGAAAGTTCTGCTAAATGCTACTCTCTCTCGGTCAGTACAGGCTGTCTTTGTCGATAGCTTCTGGATTCTCGCCGACAGGTAGGTAAGAAATATACACTCTCTCATAAATAATGTTGAATAACCTTATTAGGGCTTATTAAAGAGTAATACCAAAATATTTTGCAGTATTTGAATATGGAATTTGATTATTTATAGTTATTGGAATCTTTATTTTAAACGTTTTTGTTAGTAAAGCTTACATAATATATGAAGTTTGTTTCGTCACTTGCTTGTCCAGTCATATTAGTCCAGGGTAATAAGGATTTTCTCGTGACACTCAATAATCCAGGTAGCTGACAACTTTTTTAGTTATTGTAGACCTATATGAAGAAAACCTATCTGTTCCCTGCCTAAAGTTCGGAGCCGTTTTTTAATGATTAATAATTTAATGCAAAAAAACGTGATTTTTTCTATTTTTCCACTCCACTTCATTAGAAAGCTAAATAATTGACATAAAATTACAAAATTTTATTTTTTAGAATATTGACAAAGCTTCAAAATGCCGATTTTTGAAAGTTGAAAAGTCAATTTGTTGCTTCGCAAACTACAAAATAAGTGACAATTGATATTTGTTAAAAACTTTTAGTAAACTTAAACTTTAAACTTAAGAGTTCCACCCAAAGTTGGGTATTGGGGTACTTAACAAACCCTCAAAATTTGGGACGGATATATTAATTAGTTTAAAAGTTATTGTATTTGTTTATCTCAGAGACCTTTTTTTTTACAATAACAACAGAAATAGAAAATAATAAAGATAGGGTAATTCTGTGGGTGACAAATAAAAGCAAAAGACTTATACTATCAATATGCATTAAAAAAAATTAAAGAATAAATTATTATAGTCAAAAATCCTGATGTCAAATTTTTTAAATTATGTAGACTCTGAGATAGCGCG
>NW_027312459.1:0-29587 GCF_040954645.1 Diabrotica undecimpunctata | reverse complement strand
ACGCGCTATCTCAGAGTTTCTTATGTGTCATGATTTTGGCATAAGATGGATTTCTTGCTATATACTCAGCTTCTTTAAATATGGTATTCTCAATCGCCATTATTTTTTTTATATTATATTGATGTTGGTAACCTGGGCATTGTTTCTTTAGAGTTATATGATCGTTTGTTTTACATTGAAGACAATATTGTGAGTTACTGCAGTGGGAGTTGTCTTCGTGTTCTTTGCCACAATTTTTGCATAAGCTGGAAATGCACTTACACTGCCTGAGCGTATGACCGAATTTAAAACAATTTAAACACTGTAGTACTGGGTATATGCATTGTTTAACGTGAAACCTTACCAAGTCCAAAGTAATATATTGAGGGGTGGTATTTCCTTCAAATGTTAAAATTACCATTTGTCTAGGAACAAAAATAGTTTCGTTATCCGAATCGATAAGCTTTCTTTTCATACGTCTTACCTAGGTTATTTTTTGTTCATCATATATTTTTCGTCCAAGTATCTACCTGTCTAATTTTTTTTTATTGTGATTAAAGAAATTCGGAATATAGGCAATAAATTTATTAGAGGTAATTATATCTTGATTAACTAGACTATTTGTACAAATGTAAGAATTAAAAATAATTTTTACTTTATTTCTGCCAACGAGTTTATTATCGACAACGTCTTTCTTAAAAAAGCTATTAATGTATAATGACCCAATCAGACTGGTGCTAATCGTTTAACATTTGGGTCAATAGACTACCAAAAAATAATTACTCCAGTCGTCAGAGGCAAAAGCGCCATTGAATCCCCCAAAAATCATACGAATAAGCTGAATCTTGGCAAAAATGTTAATTTTAGGACGCTTAAAAAGATGCAAATAAGTTTACTACTTTTACCCCCGGGATTTCTCCTATAACCCCCCACGTAGAGGGGAGAAAACGGAAAAAAAAACGATTTTCCAAGAATCTCTACGTCAAAAAAAATGTTTTAAATAAAAAATGTAGCTAAGGTAATTTTAAACAAAAACGTTTATTCGCATTTTTTGCGTAGAATGAACCGTTCTCTCATAAACAACGATTGAAGCGATCAGAGATTTTGAATGTCACTTACACGCGCGAAATCAATCCTCGTTAAAATTTAATTACTATTTAAATGGGAATAAGCCGCAATTAAAGGTTAAAGTACGTTTATTGACGTTTCAATTTCTACTTCGGAAATCTTTCTCAAAATACAAACATTAGTAAATTTCCTACTAAGTTAATAGTTAAAGTAATAGTTATCAAATAAAGTTAATAGCTAAAGTACGTTAATAAACGTACTTTAACCTTTAATTGTGGGTTATTCCCATTTAAATAGTAATTACTTTAACATGCCACAAGAAAATAGCTTCAGAACAATATCATTAAAATTTGTATCAGCTTCACGGTAAAAAGTCAATATCTTTTTAGTGGGGTGTCCTATCAACAAAAATCAAGATGCATTTTAAAGGTAAAGAGTGCAGCTTTCACATACAGTTTCTGTATTTTGCCGCAAATAAACTCAGTTTTTATAGAGGTGTTAAATAATAAACGTGGCGCGATTTTTGCCATTTTATATGATTCTGATGAGATCAATACAATGTACCCCTTTCATTGACCGGCCACTATAGTGTTTCTATAACTATAAGCTAATTTCAAAACCTATAGCATGAAATTTTAGTTTTGAGTTTTGGCAACAAATGTGAGCCATTTGAAATATGCTTAAAAAACGCTGAATTTAAACTTTCACATTACAAACGATCTAAAACCCTTAAAACTGAACATTTTTTATCACACTAGTACGTTTTTCAAAAGTACTTAACTTCTGCCATAACCTACATCCAAAAACGTCTTCTTTGTGACGTGCGATCGTTTGTAATGTGAAAGTGTAATTTCTGCGCTTTTAGTCACATTTCAAATGCCTCATATTGGTTGCCAAAAATCAAAATCGAATTTTTTTGTTATACGTTTTAAAAACTGGTCTTTAATAGTGGAAATTTCACTACGACCAGTCGATGAAAGTAATAAATTTTATTGAAAAATGGCAAAAATCGCGAAAAGTTTATTTATTGAACAGTTTTATAGAAACTGACTTTATTTGCGACAAAATATAAACATTTCATACGAAAGCTGCACTTTTTATCTTTCAAACACATTTTGAGTTTTGTCGATAGGACACTCTGATCAAAAGATATAGATTTTTTACCGTGGAGTTGATACAAATTTTATTTAACATTGATTTCGCGCACGAGACTGACTTTCAAAATCGTCGGTCGCTTCAAGCGTTGTTCTGAGAGAACGGTTCGTTCTACGCAAAAAGTGCTAATTAACGTTTTTGTTTAAAATTATCTCAGCTACATTATTTATTTGATATATTTTTTTCTACAGGGTACAGATTCTTGGTAAATCGATTTTTTTGCGTATTGTTACGAACATGTCTTTAGCGTGGCCATGTAACGGTTGCATCTCGAAAAGGAATCGAGATCTTTCGACAGTTGTCTCGAGCGCATGGGAGGATCGACCGCAAACAACAAATTAGAGGTGGGACTACTCAAGATGATTCTAGAATAATACTTTTGGTATATATTGTTACGTAAAAATATGAGTCATAGTTTTAACCTGTAAACATGTTTTTATTCACTAATATGTTTTAGATTATACGAGACCTTTCGACCAGCTGGCATAAACTCCAAGTAATAAAAAACTGGTTCCATTCGAATCTTCCGGAATTAGGCCTGTCCATTCGAGGCGAAACCAGGTCAATTGAGGTCAACATCCATGGAGTTCTAGAGCAGCTGTTTTCGTATAAATATGAGGGAACTTTTATTTTGAAAACAGTTAATAAAGAAGATTCGCGCTCGCGATATTTATTGTTACGCTCGCCTTTTAATAAATTATGTACATTTAGTGATAAATAAATTAATATCAGTTATTGTGCTTTTTAATAAATTTAGATAAGAACCTTTTGATAAAGACATTATAAATTAAAGACATAACAATTAATAAATTCACAACAAGTGGTGTAAGAAGTGAGATCGAACATAAATTAGACTTATAATAATAATACAAGTGAATATAAAATAAATTGTGAAAATGACGACGATTTATGAGCTGACAGTGACTAATTTAAGAAGACATCTCGAAGACAGAGAATTAGCTTCTACCGGAAAAAAGGCTGAGTTAGTACAACGACTAAAGAACGCTTTGCTAGAAGAAGGACTAGATCCAGAGACTTATATATTTGAAGATGCTGTTATCTCGTCGATTTCGAAATTAGAGAACAAAGTTTCTGACGATATTTCGAAAGTTTCTTCTGATGTAGCCAAAGTTTCTGGTAACATCGCATCATTAGAGAACAAAGTTTCTGGCGATATTTCGAAAGTTTCCGGCGACATCGCCTCATTAGAAAACAAAGTTTCTAACGAGATTTCTTCGCTGGGAAGCAAAGTCTCTGCTAACATCTCTTCGGAAATCTCTAAAGTCACTTCTGAGATGTCTGCCCTGGACGATAGAATATCTTCGTTAAAAAACCAAGTTGCTGCCGATATGTTGGCCTTCGAAGAAAAGATATGGAAAGAGATGGAAAAGAAGCTGGAGGAAACAGGGACGGCAGAGAGAGGAAACAATCCAATTACAGTAGAGACAAAAGAAGACGAGACTAAATGTAAGTTGGAAATACGGCCGAAATTTGAAGGAAGTGGAGGTTCTGTCCATGTGAAAGTCCCAACTTTCGACGGAAAATCGTCATGGAATAACTACATGAAACAGTTCGAATCAGCTGCAAGAGCGAATGGATGGTCTGAAAAAGAAAAGGCTGTAAACCTGACTATCGCTCTTCGAGGAGATGCCTTAGATGTGCTTCAGACCATAGCCGTAGAGGAGACCGATGATTTCGAACAACTGAAGAAGAGGTTAAATATGCGATATGGCTACGAACATTTGGAGCATGTATATCAGTCGCAGCTTAAAAATCGTAGACAGAAGAAAGATGAGGCTCTTCAAGAATATGAGGTAGATATTGCCAGATTAGTACGATATGCTTATCCAACAGCTCCCTAAGACATGATGGAAAAATTGGCCGTTCAAACGTTTATTGATGGTCTTCGTGATCATGAAATGCAGAGAACACTACGATTAGCTCGTCACAAGACGCTGGTTGATGTCTTATCCGCCGCCCTCGAATACGAGTCAGCTACGCAGGCCTCTGGCGGGTACAGTAAAGTTAGGACTGTAAAAGAGGAAGGAGATGAAGATAAACTTGACCAGCTCGTTAATATGATGAAAAGCATGACATATAAGAAAACGAAGACCATCAGATGCTGGAATTGTGGCGAAATAGGACACGTACGAAGCTCCTGTAAACACCCTAGGTACGACGCAAATCAAGAAACTCACCATCAGGAAAACTAGAACGGGTCAGCCTTAGGGGGGCAGCTTCGACCCAGAACTTTTCCAAAGACCCTCTCATACTAATAGCTTCTTTGAAATGTCGTGAAGATAGTGTATATGTAGATGGAGACATAAATGGTAAAAAGCATACGTTGTTGGTGGATACCGGAGCGACCAGAACCATTATACGCCCGACAGTTATAAACAGCCGAAAGAAACTTTTACCAACGAGGTTGCGACTTCGGACCGCTACAGGTGAAAATGCCAACATTCATGGAGAAATCCAGGTACAATTGGGAATTGGAGCAGAAAAGTTTGTCCATACTGTTATAGTTGCTGACATCGAAGAGGATGTTATATTAGGAATGGACGTAATGAATATGCATGGATTCCAATTGGATTTTAAGAATAAGGTAATCAAAGTTGGCAACGAGGAAGTATTTCTCCATCCACATAATGACCACACTGTGCAAGCAGCCATTACAGAAGATACAGTCGTGCCTGCGAGAAGCGAAACGATCATAGTAGCGCGGCTACAGGGAATTGTGGACGAAGGGAGACCTGTTATGATGGAGCCTTGGAACCACGACGATGAGGTTGGCCGTGGAATCATAATTGGAAAGGAATTGGTGACTTCGGCTAAAGAAATTCCTGTGAGACTTATCAATGTCAACGACTACCCAGTGACCATAAAGAAAGAGACAAAAGTAGGAACTTGTGTACCTGTGACATCCATAATCCGTCAGGCGACAACATCTGATAATTCCAACGACAAATTCGACCAAATGGTTGCAGTTGCAGGACAGTCTCTAAATCAGATGGAGAAAAGGAAATTAAGGGAATTTCTTCGGCAGTATCGTGATATTTTCGTACCCAAAAGGAGGAAAGACGGGAAGAACTACCGTTGTTAAGCATAAAATTGATACTGGTAATGCTAAGCCAATTCGTCAAACAGCTCGACGATTACCACAGGCGAAAAGAGAGGAAGCCGAAACGATTGTTCAGGAAATGAAGAAAGACGGGGTGATAGAACCTTCTACGAGCCCATGGGTCTCTCCGGTGGTCCTGGTTAAGAAGAAAGACGGAACGACGAGGTTCTGTGTGGATTACCGTTTGCTGAACAACGTTACCAAGAAAGATAGTTATCCTCTGCCTCGGATCGATGACACATTGGACACATTGGCTGGAAGTAAATTGTTTTCTACTTTGGATTTGAAGTCTGGCTACTGGCAGGTAGAAATGGACCCAGTAGATAAAGAAAAGACAGCCTTCACCACAGGATCTGGATTGTGGCAATTCAACGTTATGCCATTTGGACTCTGTAATGCTCCTGCGACATTTGAGAGGCTTATGGAAAATGTGTTGAGAGGGTTATCTTGGAAAACATGCCTGGTTTATTTAGATGACATAATCGTCTTGGGGGAGACATTCGAAGATCATTTGAGGAATTTAGAAAACGTTTTTAATCGACTTAAAGCTGCCCAATTGATACTAAACCCCAAGAAGTGCCAGCTATTTCAAGGTAAAGTCAATTATCTGGGTCATATAGTCAGTAAAGAAGGAGTGGCCGTGGATAAGGGGAAAACCGATTCCATTAAGGAATGGCCAAAACCAACTGACAAACATCAAGTGAGAAGTTTTCTTGGACTATGTCCTTACTACCGGAGGTTTATTAAGAAGTTTGCAGATATCGCTAAGCCATTAACGCGACTTACGGAGGAAGCAAGAGATTACCGCTGGGATACAGACTGCCAAAATGCCTTTGAGACCTTGAAAAAGCATTTAATAACAGCACCAATTTTAGGGTATCCACTGCCAGAAGGAGAGTTCATCTTAGATACAGATGCAAGTAATGTGGGAATTGGAGGAGTGCTGTCTCAGATTCAAGGAGGACAGGAACGAGTCCTCGGATATTTTAGTAAAGTTCTTTCAAAACCTGAGCGGAATTATTGCGTCACGAGAAGAGAACTTCTGACAGTAGTGAAATCAGTAGAGCACTTCTATCAATACCTCTATGGAAGGAAGTTTTTTAATCCGAACCGACCATGCCGCCCTTAAGTGGTTGATGCAGTTTAAGAATCCAGAGGGTCAGATAGCCAGGTGGATCGAACGACTCCAAGAATACGATTTTAAGATTGAGCACCGAGCCGGAGTTAGCTACAGAAACGCTGATTCTCTTTCCAGAACTCTGAGATAGCGCGTCAAAACGGAATCCAAGGAAGCAGCAGTGCTAAGAACGACGATTGTCAACGACGACTGGACGCCTACTAAGATAAGGGAAGAACAAGAGAGATCCAGTTATACAGAAAATCCGAAATGGAAAGAGGAAAACCGTCGACCACCTTGGCAGGAAATATCAAACCTATGCTCAGTAGTTAAGACGTATTGGGGCCCAGTGGGACTCATTATCATCGAAGATGGCTTGCTCAAACGAGTCCTGGAAAATGATGACGGTTCGAGAAAAGAAGACAGTTGGTGATCCCAAAGAGCAGAATAGCCGAAGTACTTCGTCAGTTACACGACAGTCCATCAGGAGGGCATTTTGGTGTAAGGAAAACCCTTCAGCGAATTCGGGAACGGTTTTATTGGATGAAACAGTTCCGACGACGTAAAAGACTGGTGTAAGAAATGTACTATTTGTGCTACGAGTAACGGGCCTCACCGGAAAGGAGAGCTCCTATGAGACAATATAATGTTGGAAAGCCCGTTTGAAAGAATAGCTTTGGACATTGCAGGGCCATTTCCAGAAAGTGAAAATGGGGGCAAGTACATGTTGGTAGTAATGGATTACTTCACTAAGTGGGTCGAGATTTATGCACTTCCAGACCAGAAGGCCGCCTCCGTTGCAGATAAAGTTGATCCAAGAATATATCAGCCGATTTGGAGTGCCTTTGGAGATCCATAGTGACCAAGGCAGGAACTTCGAAAGTGATCTATTCCAAGGAATATGTGATAGACTAGGCAAGAAGGAAAACAAGAACTACCGCGTATCATCCGCAATCGGATGGTATGGTAGAACGAATGAATAGGACAGTTGGCAAGTATTTGACAAAGATGGTGTCCGATCATCAGCGAGACTGGGACCAATACCTTCCGTTCTTCACAATGGCCTACAGATCTGCTGTTAACGAATCAACGGGCCAGACACCAGCCAGAGTCCTATTCGGACGCGAAATGCGACTACCTTGTGATCTAGAATTTGGGTGTCGACCTGAGAAGATGTAGCAGGTGAAGATTATGTGATCGAATTACGAAGAAGAATGGACGATGTACATGAGTTGGTCCGTTCCCACCTTCAGATCGCTAGCGGCCGAATGAAGAAACGGTACGATACACAAGCCGAAAAGGGTTGCTTTAAGAAGAACGACAAAGATGGCTGTATAATCCCAAGAAGCGAAAAGGTTGTTCTCCCAAATTGCAGCAGTCTTGGGAAGGTCCATACCTCATCATGGAGAAGATCAACGATCTCATCTACCGAATAAGCAAGATTCCGAGGGGAAAGCCGATGATAGTACACCATAACCGGTTGGCATCTTTCGAAGGTGACCACGACGTAGATGAAGAAGTGGAAGTAAACCAAGTCCAAGATGTGTCTGACCTCACGTTTGAGGAATTCATGGGTGCCTATGGAGGGTACCGGTAAAGCAAGACATGGTGTTACCACTGAAGAAAAGCAAGATCTACTCGCGCTCCCCGATAACCACTCGCTGGCCCTTACCATCCCGGCAGTATCAAAGACGCACCAGGGTTGGCATCCGTCTTTCGAAGGAAGTTTGGTCGAGTTGCAGACTTCAATGCCAAGTGCCAGCTCCCGGTAAAACCTTGAAACTCAAGATGCATCACGTTACCTTTCTACCTGGTAACAAAAGACACTGCCCGTGACCAACCTACCTACCGAGATGTATGGGAAGCCTTACTTCAATTGAGAGGGGCACGTACTAGAGTCCGACGTGCAAAAGTTAGCCATGCCAAAGTTGAGTGCCGCCAATTAGATTGGAGGGTTATCCGAAATATGGTGGAGGAGATCTTTAAAGACACCGAAGTCCAGGTGTTAGTCTGTTGCAATCCGCATAGTTACTGGTGCGGAGAGAAAACCGTCCCTTGTCATTTTTATACAACTGGAAGTTGTAAAAGAGGGTCCAGTTGCCGATACCAGCATACCGTTCCAGTTCTAGTCCCGAAAAGGTTCCAGGAGGAACCATCTTTTGAGAGGGGGGCAATGTTACGTAAAAATATGAGTCATAGTTTTAACCTGTAAACATATTTTTATTCACTAATATGTTTTAGATTATACGAGACCTTTCGACCAGCTGGCATAAACTCCAAGTAATAAAAAACTGGTTCCATTCGAATCTTCCGGAATTAGGCCTGTCCATTCGAGGCGAAACCAGGTCAATTGAGGTCAACATCCATGGAGTTCTAGAGCAGCTGTTTTCGTATAAATATGAGGGAACTTTTATTTTGAAAACAGTTAATAAAGAAGATTCGCGCTCGCGATATTTATTGTTACGCTCGCCTTTTAATAAATTATGTATATTTAGTGATAAATAAATTAATATCAGTTATTGTGCTTTTTAATAAATTTAGATAAGAACCTTTTGATAAAGACATTATAAATTAAAGACATAACAATTAATAAATTCACAACAATATGTAACGATGTTATGAGTTAGTTTAGTTGATAAGAGAGTACCGAACTGTAAACTTATAAATAAATATATTTATATAAATTCGAACGGCTCGTTTTATTTAAAAACGCTACAGTATTAACCCCCTACGATGGGAGTTTTAGGAAGAAGCCCAGGGATAAAGTGGTAAACTTTTTTTGCATCTTTTTTGGGGTTCCAAAATTAATATACTCGGTAAAATTCAGCTTGTTCGTATGATTTTTATTGGTCAAATCTATGACGACTGGACTAAATACGGGTCTTTATCAGAAGATTTGTACCAATTTTATAACTCGAAACGGGTACTTATAGTTTCCATATTTTCGTCTTTATCTTTATTTATTTCATCTTTTTCTGCACTTAAAGAATCATCTATGTATTTTAAAATATAAAGAACAATCCTACCTTTATTTAGTATTTTTTACAATCTGAGAAACTTAATTTGTTTAACTGTTTTGAAATTGAATAATAATGAGCACTTAAACGATGTGGACACTATCAACGCTAGCACACAACTTGAAATTATTGTTATTATGTACATATGTATGGATGTATTTATTTAATCTTTGTCATTTTCTTCTCTTCTTTGTACATTTATAAAAAAATAAAATATTATAATCCTATAACCTTAAAAATAAATAAATTTGAACTGTTCTGATTATTTAATAGTAATATACAACTTTAAATACATAACATATTTAATTTAAATTTAGTATTCATAGTAAATTCATAAATAAACTTCACTGAATACAGTATTTGGATTTATTAAGAATTGTATATTATAAAGAAAGTATTAATTTACCTAAAAAGAATTTTCTTAACCATATAATCTATTTGTATGTAGTATGTTTCCAGAAGAAAGGTTTTGGTTATTTATTAACGTCTTATAAATACTTTCTTTGCTTTCGCTTTAATTTAAAAGCTTTTAATACAGTCGAGCTAATAATAACTAATATTCGTGAAATAATTTTCTGTTCTATAAATATTTAATAGAGTAAAAGTAACAAATTTTCTTCTTGCCTATTATAATAATTAAAATACGAGCTACCTTAGAATATACAGTCAGTCATAAGAATGGTCCAAATTGAAAGTATATGATATAACTTAGGTTGACAGCACTGTGGTTTGTTTTTTTAATCAGGAGGAGTATTTCAAATTACCGCGCCGTAATGCTTGTTTGTAATTGGTCCAACTGCAGGCAAGTTTACTCCACTAAATTATGACATTTTGACACTAATGACATTTATGAAATTTTAAATTCAAAATCTATATCCACGATTTTTTGTATTTTCTGCGTTATTCCTTTAATTTTTAGCTTTTTCGTTTGCATTTATATAAAAAACAATTCTTTTCAGAACTATTTAGCGACGTATTAGTGATATTAAGATAACAATATGGATTCAATTCCAAGTACTAGTGGAAATTATCCCTCTACACCTAAAAAACGCCGAGTAGATTTGGGTCATTTATCATCAAATAAAAAACAATGCATTATAAATATGTACAAAAAAATAAAAATTGATAATCCTGGAATGAAAATAACAGCCATAGTAGCAAAAGTAAAATAGGCAACAGGTTAGTTTTTACAGAACAGTTATTGTTAAATCAAGACTGACTAAAGTAAGGTGCTAATTTTAGTTGTTGCAAAATCAACTATTTACAGAACAATTAAGGAATATAAGCAGACCGGTAACAGTAAGATATACTAAAATATTGGTGGTCGGGGTTAAAACATCTATACAACAGATAGTACACAGCTATAGTTCGTCCCAAACCCTTCTTTCAGTGCGTCATAGTTGATCGAATTCTCTCTAACACATTAAGCTAGAAGTGACAGAAAAAACGTGAGTCTGTGATTTTTATACATAGAACTTAGAAAGTTATTTATCGTAAAGCTAATTCTACTTACGGTTGTATAATTGGCTGGAGTTTAGAATACGCTAAATAGGTATCCAATCAACGATGCGCATAAATATAATTTGACGCAGATTGTCTCGATCGTGACAGTACTTTCACAATGTCAATTGATAAAATGATAATTGTCATTCCAGGTTAGTATTATCAGGACATTTTACAGTGAAAATCTAATTTTGTATTTATTGTCATAAAAATATTTTAAATATACCGAAATATATCGAGAAAGAACAAAGACTAATATAAACTTATTATAATTGGTTTCAAATGAGTGTAGAGTAATAAATCATGAATGTCATAAAATTTGCCTGAATTTCGGTGTCGTCATGGGCGTAGGCAAATGGACGGATGTCAACTTCGTCGTCAAAAATTGATGTACCTCAAAATATCATATTTTTGGATATTTTGTGATAACCAATTTTATTTAATTTTTCGATTAACTTATTCTTCAACTCGTATTCCATTATATGGTCATTAAAGCTAATTACATTTTTATTTATAAAAACAAATTCACTTCCTTACTGAACGAATAAAAGCATTAGAAGAAACTGATAAGGGTATGACGCACCTCCTAATATTACTAAGAACTAAAATAAATCAACATGAAGACTAATAACGCGTAATGAGGTTTTACTTACACTTTCATTATAATCCCTCTTTTATTTTATTATTATCATTCGACATTCGACATTCGAGTTAGTAATTGTTACTACACCAATTAAACGTACAGTAATATTGTGATATAGAAATAGTGAAAAAGTTATAAAATGGCGACATTTACTCCAAAGAAAAGAGGTGTAAAAAATTCTCCGCTATCTGTTAGTGAAAAAGTTATAATTTTAAATGTATATGATTGCATAAAACACGATCACCCTAGTTTGTCTGTGCAAGAAAGTGTTGAGCGATGTGCCCGAATGACTGGAATTGGACAGTCCACGATTTTTAAATTATTGCGAGAAAGAAAGATATCAGGCCAGTTAAGTCCATGCAAGAGAAAATCAGGAAGACCAATAAAATCTTAGTGAAGACACCAAACGTGACATTCGAAGAAAAGTTCATTCGTTTTATTTTAAAAGGAAATACCCACCCTTGACAAAATACTAATGGAGATAAGCCAAGATAACGATATTCCTTTGATATCCAGAAAACTTTTATGGAAAACTTTAAAAAGTATGATTTTTCTGGGAAAAGCACAATCGAAAGGCACTATTACTGGAAAGTGATGAAATCATTTTCTGGAGACGAAAATATTTGAGAACTATAAAACAGTACCGCAGAGAGCACAAGAAAATTTTTATCTTGATGAGACGTGGATAAACGAAGGTTATATAGTCCAAAAAATGTGGCAAGATAAAAATGTAACAAGTGCTCGCCAAGCTTCATAGAAGGCCTTTCGACGGGTATTAAAGTGCTTCGGGGAAAGGGAAGAGGCTTATAATTGCTCACATTGGAAGCGAAGAAGGATTTTTAAAAGAAGGTTTTGTTAAGCTTTGAGTCGTGTCGGACGGGAGATTATCATGAGGACATGATTCGGATGTCTTCGAAGACTATTCGGGGAAATGTTAAAATTTCTTCCAGCTGATTCGGTCGTGGTTATGGATAATGCAAGCTACCATTCAAGGCGCATAGAGAAGGTACCAACTTCAGCTTGGAGAAAGCAAGAAATTATTAACTGGCTGTCAAATAAAGGTATTCAGTTTGAGACGAATTCAATAAAGAAGGAAACTACTAGCCGTAGTAAAACAACATAAATCTCGCTTCATAAAATATGCCGTAGAAAGATGTAGCAGAAAAGATATAAAGTAACTGTGCTACGCCTACCGCCATATCATTGCGAATTAAATCCCATAGAACTTATATGGGCACAAGTTAAAGGATATGTTGCAAGGCACAATACCACATTTAAAATGAAAGATGTCAAGGTATTGTTTGATCACGCCATTATGGAAATCACATCAGAAAACTGGCAAAAAGCAATCCTGCATGTTTTAAAAGAGGAAGATTAAAATGTGGGAACTGGACAACTTGGTCGATCAGGTGGTTGACCCTATAATTATAACACCAGGGATGATGACAGTTCTTCGGATGAAGACTATAGTGATGTAGAATTGTAATAACGTATCCAGTAAAGTTTTTTGTAGTTTTTGTGAATAAATTGATTTAAACTCCCCACAAGGTGTTTCAATATGTAAAGTTATTCGTGTGTGTTTGTGAGTATTTCCCGATTTCGGTTCGTATATATTTTATTGTTACATTTTATATTTTTTTAATAACACTGTTCTGCTGTATTACATTTTTATTTCCTTTAATATGATTTTTAAGAATGCATATTCTTTTGTCAATTAACCCACTAGCGCGCCTCTGGCTCAGTGTTTATCTGTCGATAACAATGGACTAAGTCCCTTAAAACAGGGTGATACCTACCTGCTCTTTATGAAACGACAGAATTTTGCAATGCGGACGGAATTTTTTGACGGATTATTGACGGATTACCCTGTAGCGCTTTTGAATACTTCATGAGATTTTATTACTCTACACTCATTAGAAATAGATTATAAACTTATTTTCAATTAGAAAAAGAGAGATTACGATCCTACAACTGTCAATTTAACTGAAATGTCATAAACAAACACAAGAATATGGATCTGTATTTAGAACTAATAAAAGCAGGAATAGAGAGTCCAATATCTTTACATAGTATTCTATATAAACTCTCTGACAAAGTTATAAAAATAATTAAATTCATCAAATTTTTTTCAAATCGATCTTAAAAAAATTATACTTGTCAAAATAACAAAATAAATCTAGAAAATACTGGAAATATCTCAACATACAAAAATGTACGTCCCTTAAATTCTTAATCCTAACCGAAGGTAGCATTACCCATAAACCTAATGTGACAATGTTTGGAAGCTACCCCCAAACGAGAAAAGTCCAATCTAACCTTAAATGAAGAAGATAAACAAATGGAAAAGCTGATCTTTCAGTATCACCCAGTTGTCAATTAGCAGTAAACAGTAACCTTAAATGACGAAAATAAACAAATGGAAAAGCTGATCTTTCAGTATCACCCAGTTGTCAATTAGCAGTAAACAGTAACCATAAATGAAGAAGATAAACTAATGGAAAAGCTGATCTTTCAGTATCACCCAGTTGTCAATTAGCAGTAAACAGTAACCTTAAATGAAGAAGATAAACAAATGGAAAGCTGATCTTTCAGTATCACCCAGTTGTCAATTAGCAGTAAACAGTAACCTTAAATGAAGAAATAAACAAATGGAAAAGTATGTGTCGTTTATTATTATATAAATTCTTGAAACAAATCAATTTTAAGTAAGTAAATATGGGTTAGCCACAATTATATAGTAAAATTATCCAAAACATTTTAGAGGTTTCAGTTTTATAATCGGGTATATTATTGTTACTACTAAATAGTTTTTGTAATTAAAATGTATGAGCTACATAGAAATGATTGTAATTGCACCATTCTTGTTTGACTAAACTATTGTTCCTATATAACAGTACTAATTATAACAGTTTTTGTATGACATTTTTTGGAATTATACCAGTGTACAAATATTTTCATTTTAAGTATCATGTACTTACATTTCACTGTTCTCATTTAAAGATATTATACTTGGTATGTTTGATGATGAGTATACGAAGTAATCATCTAAAGTAAGTCATTAAAAAAATAATAAATTTTAAGTTTTTTAATTGTACACTCTACTGGAATGTTGTCAAGTATTTTGGTTCAACATATATAAGAACATGGAGAAAGGAAGAAGAGGAAAAAAAAGGAATATTTTTTACTTTACATATAAGCAAATTCGTTGCAGCAAATATTGCAAAGCACAACTATAAATTGTTTATCTTACTCTTTATAGGATGATTGATTTATGGTCTATATTATGAATGTCTTACCCTAGTTATTTTTTAGGTGAAATTATTCAAAGAATGAGTTATACACTGGACGGCTGACCAAAACTAAACTTTCTTACTCAAATATCGAAATAGATTCAGTTTTTGCCGAAAAACCTAAATGAAGAAATTCAAAATGGTGTAGTTGTTTGTGAACCTCACCAAGACATAAATGGAGAGGACATTTTGGAAGATTAATAAAATTATTAAATTTTAATTTTACATACATCTCGAATATACATTATGCACTGAATATTATTTTCCTCTAATATCTAAATCGATTTCTGACTTTTTAAGTTGTTTGTAATAACTTGGACTTGATGATATGCGAATAGTATTTAATGTGATATTTTTCTAGATGGTATTTATACTAAATGTATTTTAGAATGTTTATAAGTTCATAAACGTATGTTATTTATATCTAATTATCATAAGAAAAACGGCAACTATATTTTAAACTTAGTGTATACATGATTGGGAAGCATTTTCATTTTGTTTTCAATTGCAATAAAAGAACTTTAGTAAATTAATGTTGTGTTTTAGTACTCGCATCATTGTCATAGCCTGTAGACTTTACTTTTGGTATTCGTACTTTTATGCTGTATTGATACAATTGGTTTTGTTCTACCTGGTTGTAGATCATCAAGAAAAAAGATCACAAGAAAACTGCAAAATTATTCTAGAATGTAACATAATAGATTGAATTTGTTGATTATCTCACAGAAATCCAGTATTTTTTAGTAAATTTTATTTATTGATAACAAATGGAACAAACCCCACTGTCAAAATTAAACAATAATGCAGCATTAAAGAAATTGCAAGTACAGTCCATCTAATTTACAAACCGTTGCACGTAATTATCTACGTCAGAGATCGAAGTTGACATAGTTGTCAAGTATAAAAAAATCCTGAATCCATTTTAAATCAAATAGGTCACATAAATATTATTATACTCTTTACAACGACTATTTAAATCTTACGTGGCATTTTTGAAATAAAATCACACTAGTTTTGTTCTAAAAAGAACAGTTTTTATTAAATAGGTATGTCCAATATCAAATCTTTAGAATTCATATCCGAAATTGGACAGTATAATTTTATCACCCAGTAGGACCGAATGAATCTATTTGTTATTAAATACACACACGTAGTTAATTAGGTTACATACACATTTGGTCAATTATCAATGAATATAATTTGTACATCAGTCAAAAGTGCTGACAAAGTTAAACTATTTACATAAATTAAATACACATGTCACGCGAGGTCCGCGAAAATATTGACCCAATTAAAGTTTATATAAAACTAAGATCTCTTGCCTAGAGAGGCATTCAATCAATATTCACTCAACGAACTTGATAGTCTTCAACTATCAACTTCATCAGTCTCTACTCAAGTAATCCCGGGTCTACACCCATAGTGTACGGTCTCTACAATAAACTCTGCTACTATTATTTGGTGTTTCCATTACAACTGAACGAACATCTTCACTGAGCCAACGAAGGGGATTTGTTCAGGTTAAAATTTAAAAACAAGAGGTATTCACGTTTAAAATTTAAAAGAATTAAGTACAAAAAGTGTCAACACCGCAACTGTCAAATAAGTGTTACCAATTTATGCCAAAATATCACCTTCGTTCGATACAGTTACAGTGTGTTACGAACAAATGTTCTTCGTAAAAACGCTTTATAATGCATTTATACAAATTAAATGAAACATATTGTTGTCTATTTCTTTAAGTTAACATTAATGGAAATCTTTAAATATTAGTTCTACGCGTATATAATAAAATACGTCTAGTGGCTATAACGCCAGTGTATAGGCAAGTGATTCTAAAAAAGTACACACCTACCGCCTAAATATTTCGTGTTGGTATTATGTGACGTCACGGGCTATGACGCCGATGACGTGCAACGGTATGTAAATTAGATGAAGTGTACACACCTATTAGCATGCATGAGAAGTAGGACCACACCTATATTTGAACCATAATTAATTCTGTGATGGGAAACATGAAAAAGTGAATTCTAAAGTAGTGAACGGCAAGGAATAAGTAAAACAAATTAACTGAAGTAATTCAGGAGATTGGATTATTAAGCTTAAAAATAATGATCAAGTCAAAGTTAACTCTTCTGGTAAGAAGAGAATCTAGATTCAAGAAATTGATCACACCAGAATAAGAATATGGTCTACGCAGTTTAAAAGAACAGTATTTCAGACATCTTTGACCTCTCTCTTTTTGATATATGCTTGAGTAAATGGAAAACAAAACAGAGTTGAATTTTCAACTTGAGAGCAGATAAAAGTGTAAGATTTTAGAAATGCAATCCTACAAAAATCTCTGTTATATCTTTTAATGAAACCAAGCCATTACATAGCTTTGTTGCATATAAGATCTATTTGGAAGCTAAAAGACAAATTTCTGTGAAAAATTATACTTAGATCTGTAACATTATTGACTGTAACCGATCAAAATATTCTTTAAATTATAATTAAATACCATAGACTCAAGAGATCTATAAAACATAAATAATGATATAAAGACGATTTTCTTCTACAATGTCATTATTAAACTCTAAAAATTCTTCAACTTCTTCATAACAATCCAACATTTTTTTATTGTAATTAGAAAAACAAAAAAATATATATTGGATGTGAATTGGAAAAAAATATTATTCAAGCATAAACAAAGTAAGGTTAGAATCGACGTGTGAGGTTGTCCGATATTGATTACTGGATTACCGCACGACTGAGATAATCACCCAAAAAAGAAGATGTATTTGGTGACTTTTCTAGTAACTTTCTTGGGTGTGAATCTGTCTTTTTAGTTTACTTCTCCTGGTTAAAAAACAATCCATAGCAGTAAAGGCATGGATGTCAATCAGTCAGTCAACAGGTCGACTAGGTTATAAAAAGTTACAAGTTGTCAAGGAGCACAAATAAAATACTAGCACAATAAAAACGTATGTGTGTGTCATTATGTACATGTTCACAGTAAACATAATAATACATGGTATCATCCATCATCATTAGTAGCTCGACAACCCTTTCTGGGTCCTGGCTTGTTCCAGGATTTTCCGCCATTCTGTTCTGTTCCTTGCTTTGTTTTTCCAGTTGGTAATCTTAAGTGTTTTCAGATATTGTTACACTTGTTCCATGTATCTAAGTTTGGGTGACCTTCTCCCTATTGGTGTTTGCTTCATTATATGTTTTGGTGTTTCAGTCTCCAACATCCGTTTAACATTGTCCATCCCCCACAGACGTCCGATTTTTATGAATGTTATGACCTCGGATTCATTGTATGCTGTGTATAGTTCAAAATTATATCTTCTGCGCCATATGTTATTTTCTTTCTTCTTCTTCTACGGCACTACAGCCCAAAATGAGCCTTGGCCTCCTTTATTTTTTGCCTCCACCCTTGTCTGTCTGTGGCTGCTCTTCTCCATACACGGACTCCTAAAAGTGCTTGTGCGTCGCTGCTTACTGTGGGTTCCCAGCGCTTTCTTGGCTTTCCAACTGGTCTCTTTCCCTGCATTCTGGCGTTCAGTGCTCGTTTTGGTAGCCTATCCTCTCCCATTCGTATCACATGTCCGGTCCATTGCAATCTTTGTATTCTAATGAAGTCTGACAGGGGTGTTTCCTTATACAGTTGATAGAGCTCGTTGTTATATCGAATTCTGAAGATTCCGTTTTCCCTCACAGGTCCTAGTATTCTCCTCAGTACTTTTCTTTCGAATGTGTCGAGTTTGTTTTTGGATGTTTCTTTCAGGACCCATGCTTCGCTGCCATAACATGCTATTGGCCGAATTAAAGTTTTATAGATTCTCATCTTTGTATTTCGGTGGACACTTTTAGACCGAAATATATGGGAGAGGGCAAAATAAGCTTTGTTTGCCTGCGTTATCCTTTTTCGTATTTCTCCATCCTCTGCTCCATCGGCATATATTTCTACTCCCAGGTATGTAAACTTTCCAACCGTTTCAATGTCATCTTCATGCATAATGTTTTGTGGGATTATATTTCTTCTCGTCTGTACCATTATTTTTGTTTTTTCTGTGTTAATTTCCAGACCTAGCCTTTTCGTTTGTGTTTTTAACTCTGCGTATGCTTCCTGTGCTCCTGTTGATGTTCTACTCATAATATTAATATCATCGGCGTAGGCAGCCAGTTGAACCGTTTTATTGGTCAGTAGGTTTTCTCGTCCAGTTTGCATTTGCCTAACCGCATACTCCAGTGCCAGGTTAAACAATGTTGGTGCCAGCCCATCTCCCTGCTTTAGTCCCTGCGAGATTTTGAAAAAGTCTGTCCGGTTGTTTTGTATTCGTACACATGCCTGAGTTTCATCCATTGTGGCTTTAATGAGTCTAATCAGCTTATGTGGTATTGCTAATTCTGCCAATATATAGTATAGTCTGTCCCTTTTGACTGAATCGTATGCCTGTTTGAAGTCTACAAACACGTTGTGAACATCAATGTCGTGTTCCCACGATTTGCTCAAGACCTGCTTGACTGTAAATATTTGATCCATTGTCGATCTTCCCCGTCTGAAGCCCGTCTGATATTCTCCAATAATATTTTCTGCTAGTGGTTGGAGTCGCTGGTTTATAATATACGTGAGGACTTTATACGCTGTACATAGTAGAGAAATTCCACGGTAGTTTTTGCACTGGAGTTTGTCTCCTTTTTTATAGATTGGGCATACTATACTTTTCTTCCATTCGTCGGGTATTTTCTCTTCTTGCCATATTTCTTTGATAAGCGCGTGGATATGGCTTGATAGGTGGTTGCCACCTACCTTATACAGTTCTGCTGGAATCTCGTCAACTCCCGGGGCTTTATTGTTTTTCTGTGCCTTAATAGCTTCGAGAACTTCCTCTATGGTTGGAGCTTCTACTTCAACTTCGTTCTCTTCTACATGGTTCGTACCCATTTCATCTTCCATATCTACTTGTGTTCCAAGTAGGGTCTAAAAATAATGCTTCCAGGTTTCTGTGACTTTCTGTTGGTCACTGATTATTTGCCCACTTTCATCTTTGCATAGGCTTGTTTGAGGTTTATATCCACTTTTTATCTTTTTTAGGTATTCGTAAGCTCCTCTAGTTTCGTTTTTTTTGAAATTTTGTTCCATTTCTTCTATTTGTCCATTTTCATAAGCTCTCTTTTTGTTTCTGCATATCTTGTCTGCTTTCCGTCTTGCGACTTCAAATGATGTTCATCTTTCCCGTGTTCTTCTTGTTATGTACATTTTGTGCGCTTCGTTTCTTTCTTCTATCGCTTGCCTGCACTCGTCATCAAACCATGTTCCTCTTCTCTTCTTTTTCTTGTTTCCCACGGTGGACGCTGCTGCTGTCAGCACTGCTGTTTTGATATTATTCCATTTGCTCTCTATGGAGTGCAGTTCTTGTGTCCTTAGCTCATTTGTGACTTCTTGCTCGAACTTCTCTCTACATTCCTGAGTCTTCAGTTTTTCCAGGTCTAGTTTGTTGTTTGTTCTTTGTTGTCTTTCGTTTCTTTCTCTGTTAACTCTGCACCTAAATTTGGTTTGCAGTAAAAGATGGTCTGATCCACAGCATGCTCCTCGTCGTGTTCTCACATCAGAGATACTACTGGCTGCCCTTTTTGTCTATCATCACATGGTCAATTTGATTGGTTGTGGTTCCATCTGGTGAGATCCACGTCATTTTGTGTATGTCTTTATGTGGGAAGCATGTGGGAGCTTATAACCATGTTTTTACTGGTGGCAAAATTTATCAAAAACTCCCCATTCTCGCTTGTTTCAATTGTGCAGTGAGTGTCTTTCCTGTTGTGCCATAGAACTGCGGTTCCTTGCCTATTTTTGGCATTCATATCACCCATTATAACCTTAATGTCATTTTTTGGCGCGTTGTCATACACTATCTCCAGCTGTTGATAGAAGCTTTCCTTTGTATGTTGCTCTTGTTCATCTGTTGGGCAGTAGATGTTTATCATAGTAAGGTTGAAGAAGTGGGTGCGAATTCTTAGTTTGCATATCCTTTCATTCACTGCCTGGAAGTCTATGATTTTTGACTTAAAAACATTATCTACCACAAATGCAACTCCACATTCTTTGATTCCTTGTCTCTTTGCCACTTTATTTTCTTTCACCCCCCTTATATATGTGTCTAAGAATTTTTCGTTCAAACGTACCTAATAGGTTCTCATCGCTTTTCGACAGTGTCCATGTCTCTGATCCATATACAAGGACCGGTTTTTTCAGGGTCTTGTATATTTTGCATTTGGTTTTTCTTTTGATGTTGTTAGATCTTAGATGTTAATTAGGTCCCATTATATGTTTTACTAGCGATATGAATTCTTCTCGGATAATACATGGTATCAGGTCCATAAAAACCCTAAATAAGAATTCAGTTGTAACGAACCTATGAAATGGAGTATGCCAAGGCACCAAAAAGCATTGTGTTTGATCAGCATACCAGTCAAAATTATGAGAAGTTTATGAATAGTTGTCTCTATCTATCTAACGGCTATCTATCTAAATCATTTCATAACGTTAAGTTTGTTGTTGACAAGAGGAAAAAGTGTGATCAAGTAATGCAGGCGTTTAAGGGAATATTGCAAGACCACTTCGGAATAAAAACATATGATAGATATAAGTTCTTAAGTAAAAGTCAAAGTGAAGATGTAAGAGTTGACAGATTCCTGACAGACATTTAAATGTTAGCACGGCTATGTAATTTTTGAATGCTAAATTGAAAATTTACTTCTAGCTAAAGCTTGTGAACTCCGTCCTATTAATTTTACTCCCAATGAAAAAGGTAATTGAGTTGAGTATATATTATCAAATGATTAAGGCAGAGGTTGACCAATACCAAGAAAGATGTATCAATAGTCTTGAAGAAGCGCATAAGAGAAAGACATGAATAGAGAAAAATCAAAGAAGCGGCACTCATCCTAGGCAATGAGAAAAATGTGTAGCAGAATCTAGCATGCTTTGGTTACCAATACTAAGAAAAGAAGTCAACCAACAAGAATATACCAACCATAGCGAGTATTAAGAATGTCTAAGACACATCGCTTGAGCGGTTGAAGCGGATCTTGTTTCTTTTGCGGTCCTTAGAAACAGATATGACGCACACGGACAGTAAATAATAACGCGTTAGAAGGTCAAAACAAGAAAAGATAGAGGGGTCAACTTCACCTTTCCTGCAGAGCAAAAAACTTTCAGAACACCAAGCAAAAGAAGCCCAAGGGAAGAAGATTAAGAGGATGAGGACGACGTTATGAGTATATTTAAGGAGATGATGGGGAACTGAAAGAAATCAGAAATGAAAATAAGGAATATAGAGAAGAGATGATAGCGCTGAAAAAAAAAAATTATAAAAAATAAAGCAAGAATTGGAAGAAACAAAAAACAAACTAACCCAGGTTGAAAACAAAGTAGAAAGTATTGAAAAACAGATGAAAAGAAATAACATAGTAATTACGGGTCTACCAATAGTCGCAACAGATGAAACACTCTTAAAAAATAACGTAAAAGATTTTATACAAAAGCACCTTAAAGAGGATGTCGAAATAGAATCTGCAATGAAGGGAAAAAACAATATATGTCTGGTACAAATGAAGGATTATGGCGAAAAAATTTAGGTAATGAAAGAAAAAAGCAAACTCAGATTTCTTACTGGAGAAAAGATCTTCATCAACGATGACTTGACCGAGAAGGAAAGACACATGAGGCAGAAAATTATAAATAAAGGCAAGAATTAAGAGCTGAAGGAAAAAACGTGAAAATTGGGTACAAAAAACTAACCGTGGATGGCATAAAATGGGAATGGGCCGGAAAATGGTACTTTCAAACGAGAAAATTCTAGAAATATGGACCCAAAAAACAGCATAGAAGTAGTGGAAAAGAAAAGGAAGGCCCATTATGCCGACGAACCTTAGCGATGAACAGGAAAATAAGTTTGAACATAAATACCATTTGATTGGAAACAACATTGAAAAGATTAGCCCATACACGTTTTATAGAAGTAGGAGGCGATAATAGGAATTTTGGAGTGGGTTTTCTGGTACATGAGACGTGGAGCAGGTAAAAACGATTCGTAGCAAAATCTGACAGAATGTGTTGACATATGGATCGGAGACATGGACCATTTCCAAGTCAGATGAAAACCTCCTGCTTATATTTTGAATCAAGAATCCTGAGAAGAATATTCGGTGGCATATGTGAAAATGGTGTTTGGGGAAGGAGGTTCAACTACGAGATATATCACAGATATAAACATATACTTGGTGGTAAAGACGTAGTATCTCTTATAAAAATAGGAAGACTAAGGCAGATGTCCTGCCTATAGGCAGGACATCTGACAAGATCACAGCAGAACAACCCTCCTAGAAGAATCCTTATGTCACAACCTGTGGGAAGTAGAAGTAGGGGTAGGTCAAAACTCATATGGAGGGATGGAGTAGATGACGATGGTAGAAAAATAGGCGCAGCAAACTGGCAACAGTTGGCAATGGATAGAACTGACTGGCGTAATAGACTTGGGAAGGTCGAGGCTCTTTTATAGAGCTGTAGCACCAATGATAATGATGATAACTTCTTGAACAAATTTTATCGGTTATACACCATTTTTAACACAATTCTTAAATAATCTTTTTGAAGTACGATTTTCGAAGTGGAAACCGAAACGTCAAATTTTAGTTAAAAGTATAATTTTCATTGTGGCTTAATCCATAATCACATATTTTTAACTTACACATGCCACAAAAAAATAGTTTTGGAGCTTTTAAATGCTGTTTCTTATATTTTTGCCAGTGCTGTTTGCGTTAAATTTTCATATGTTCTGTTTATAAATTATATTGTACGGAAGCTATAAAATTGTTAAAAATATAACATTAAAAATAGTAAATTGTACAAATTATATGTTATAGATGATCGATATATCAATATATATGTCTTACATGGGTGCTCGGCACTGAACGGCTTCCCACTATGTTATTATACAAAGATTATATATATTGCTTATTGATTGTAATGGGACAGAGTTGCAATAAACATTGGACATTAAAAAAATTATCAGAGCAGTCCATTAATTACTTTTTGCAGTTTATAGTTTAGTTGTTTATTAACTTTCTACTTATAGAAAGTTAATATACAATTGAAAGTAATGAAAGTATTTAAAATATTAATATTTCATGCCAGACATGTTGTAAGTACAAACACTCCGTTAAAACAATAATAATATTAATCGGGACAGTGACATTTAGTTAATTAGTAGAATTTAGAAATTATTTTAATTAGTGAAGATTGTACATTATCAATATAGAATTGTTATTTATTAAGAGCGAAAAGTAATACATTATTGCTCGATAGTAAAAGTTGCAGCGAGACGAGGAAAGAATAGCTATTCTATTTTTTATAAATCACTTATCTATCTTATTAACTACACATTTATAACACATCGTAGAATAAATCTGTAATTTGCTTAATATTTCTAACTTTTTTTCGTCTTTATATGAAGGTAGGAAGGAAGGAAAAGACATCTCAGACCAGAACGCAGTCTGACTGATCTTAAAATGCCCTCTCGTCTCTCGAGTCTACCTGCTAAACCAGACTCATCCTCTGTCATCCAACGATCCGGAAGCGGAAAAGCAGCTGTAAAGGCACGGCATCACTTTCGAAGCACTACCTTCATTCATCTACACTACAGACTGTCAGCAAAGAGGCTCCCCGTCCTCGTTCCAGGTAGCTCGTGAAGACCCTCATCGCTCCTAGTACGCAGGCATCCACTCCCAGACGGGCATTTCCTCCTTCCCACAGTTTGACTCACACAGTCTAACTCACTCAGTCTAACTCATACAGTCTGACTTACTTTTCTTCCTTCAAACTTCCAGTCTCTTCTCTCTTACACTTTGCCGTTGATCCAGCTGTCTTTCTTCCTCTTCTTTTTTGATCACACTGTACGGATATAGTTCTGTACACTAGTCCAACCTGCTTTATTTTCAATCATTCTCCCCAATCATTTCTCTCACTGTAACAAAATTCACACCTGCCTCTCTTTCCATTCTGTTCCCTTCTACTATCCATCTGTTGTAGTCTAACATCGTATGTGTCACACAGTGTCAGAGTGTCCGAAATATAGGCATTTATCTGTGTCAGACATCACACTCCTTAACGCTAGCCCGCACTATTCGCAGCCTTCCGGGCTACCTCCCGTACGTGCTTCCCCATTTTCCATTCTGAGCAATGTCACTCCTAGGTACTTTACGTAATTCTTGGTGTTGACATGCCCCCGCACATTGTAGTTCCACACTTGCCTGTTCCTTTTCCCCTTCAGGATGATCGCTTCGGTTTTCTCTATCGCACAATGTCAGTTCGTGCTGCGTCATCCGCGAATGCGAAGGGATTGTACCCTCTCTCCGTATTCACAGTTCATAACACACTCATATGCCAGGTTCCATAGACAGATCCCTGGGGAACCCTGGCCGTCACGTCGACGATCGTGCCCTTTTCACCATAATTCTTTGCTCGGATCGATACTCTGCCACCAAATTCATCAGGTAATCAGGACATTATCTCTCCTTCATTGCCTTCTATTACCTCATTCCACGGCAGCGTATTGAATGCATTCCTACATCGAACAACAGCAGGGTCGCCCACACGATGTCTCATACCCCTCTGTTGGCGCATATGCTTCGAGTACACTCACGGTTGCTTCAATCGTGCTTTTCTCTTTACAAAAACCAAATTGCCCTCGGAGATAAACTACCTGACCTTTGAATCATGTCGCCTATGCGTACTTGCCGCATCCTTGCATACAGCTTACCTATGCACGGAAGGAGGCAGATGTAGGCGATACTTTTCCCCAGCCTTGGGGAGTAGTACTCGATTTTCTCGAAGGCTCAGGAAAGATCTTTCTTTATTTTTTAATATTTATAACTAGAAAACTGAATGTACAGTTTATAGGCTTTAATAATGATTTCAGGATGTAGCCACACACTGATGTTCTTCTTGATGTGCCTATCCAAGACTTATGGCGATCATCATGGCAATCTTTATCTTGTCTGCAGCAATGCGGAAAGCTGCACAGATGTTATATTAAACAAGGTTCTGAGGTTCTTTTAACCAGGACGTTCTTCTTCTTGCTGGATTTAGCTTTCCAAATATTGTTTCTTGTAGGATGTCTGGTTGAGGGGCATATCTGGAATTCATTTCGCATAATGGGTCAAAGTAAGTATTGCAGCTTTTGAGACTTGATGGTAGTCAGTGCCTCTCAGTTTCTTTATTCTTCTGAAAGCCTCCTTAGTATGACTCGATCACTCTACAGGATCTGAAGTATTATCCGATATAGCCAAATACTTCCAATCTTCTTCACATATCTTCGTTCAAGGACTATGATTCAACACTACAAAAAAGAACAGAGAAGACGTAGGCATCGCAGCATTCTTACTTTTATACCAAGAGAGAGCTTATGCCTCTTGAAGAAGGATCTCATCCGGTTGAAAATGGATCTAGCTTTTCCTATGCTTATCTACTGGTTGTTGGTTTGTTCTTCATTTATTTATAACTGGAGTGCCGAGGTAGTTGTAGTGCCTTACTCTTTCTACTGAGATTTAGTTAACGTAGAGGTGAAGTTCCGTTATCTTTTTCTTGCTAATTATCATGAGCTTTGTCTTCTTTACGTTTATACTGATCCCATATTGTTGACTGTAATACGTGATTTTGTTATAAAGATTTTGTAGGTTTTCTAGGCTTGTCCGGAAATATATATATAATATATATATATTGTTATGATGTGTTTTTTGTTTGAATGATGAGCAATGAGTATTTTAATAACTATAATATATATAGGGGTTTTTTATCGCGGTTCTCAAAGAATTAGCTTGTAAGTACTTTTTTAAATTATCTTTATTATAACTATTATGAAACACACATATATATCTAACCTAGCCATGTAATTTAAAATAAACTATCTTTAAATTGATGTTCTTATAAACACTAATTAAATTCTATAGACAATGTAAAATTTAAACAAACTATCTTCAAAATTGAAATTGTATGACACTAACTAAATTATATTAACAAAATTTTGTACCTTTCTTTCACTGAATGCCTAAATGAACTGTTTTCCACTATATAGATTCTAATCACCACTGAATGTCTTTGTACTTCGGTTATCCTTGTTTTGTGAAATTACTTTTTCCAATTATCAGCTTCTACCAATTTAAGATATAGTTTTCTTCACCAGCATTTATACACCACCAGCAATACACCATTTATATTATATTCTTCTTTTCAATATACCAATATGCAATCTATTATAAGGTGATTTATACTAATCTCCAATCATAATATAATTTTAATTCCTTCCAATGTCCATCCAATATCTTCTAATATACTTTTATAATCTTCAATAATTATTTGTGTATAATTATAAATGTGCATTAAATACACTGCATAATTTTAATCTTCATTTAACTCACTATATTAAACAATTGGACTATTTGTACTTGATTCACTGACTCCAAATCTACTTTCATATTTCTTCCTAAACTTTTCTGACTGACTTCTTGAAAATTCTGAACAATTTACTTCACTAAATGTGTCTAGGTACTAACTTTCATAATGAACTGGCCTGACTTCTGACTAAAACTTCCAAACTGCCATCTTGAATCCAAATCACGGGTATTTATATCTTTTGGATGTTCCAGAACCATCTGATAAGAAATCATGTTCTATTTAGTTCTATTAAATACTTGTCTGAATTTTCTGGAACAAACCATTTCGCAAACATGGCCATCTCCGGTGATCAAGAGAATTCCATTCTTTTCTATTAATAATTTTGTTTACATTTAGGCTTTTCAGATCAGAATATATAATTAAATTAGTAACTTAACATTCTAATTTTATAAACTATACATTTTAAACAACTATAACCCAGCTTATATTCGTAAACTATTCTTAAACGTCACTTCAGAGTATAAATATCTGTCTATCACTCACTGTATAGTTGGTTTGCCTAGGCACATGCTCACTTAAATCTATTTACAACATTAAAATTACTAAAATACAACTTTTTACAATTATTATATGCTAATTTATTAAAAATATGCCCTCACATAATATATTTTTATAAAATTCTCTAGTATATAACTTATTTAAAACAACCAAATATCTATTATTATGTAGTATATAACTTATAAATTATTTTCTATAAACCCCAATCGTCACAATACCCCAAAAATAATATTTAAAATAAATAATTTACTTATTATTTTTTTAAATATTAATTTTCTCATACCTTATTAAATTAATAAATCAAAATTTTTTTTTTTTTAAAATGTGTTAAATACATCCCTGTTCGCTGTCTATATCAAAGCAGAGAACAACGGATCACAGTTCGGCTATTATTTGGTCAAACTGTCATGTCAAATAGAGAGAATAAAATATAACCTTAATTAAAATATAATGGATATTGTGTTCTGTTTATTTATAAACAAAATCTAGGAATTATTTCCATTCAAAATAACTTTCATCAATATAAATTGGTAAGTTTTTCCACTTTATTATATTAGAAAGACATTTACACAATCAATTCTGTATCTAACCCCAAAATTATGATTTTTAGGGCACAAACAAATTTCCATATGTATAAAATTCAACAAGTATGATGTCAAATTGATTCAAAATAATGAAATCTACCATCTATTTAACAAATCAAGTCTATTGAATAAAATGGATATATCAGTAAGATGTTAGTGTTAAGTTTATAACCTAGATATATCATTACTTTTTGAAAAATATGTACATTTTTCTTGATTTATTTTTAGTCCAACTTTGTCTAATCTATTTATTATAGTTTTTAGGTGTTTCTCATGATCTTCAGCCGTTTTAGAAAAATTAATATATCATCAATGTAGTGAATTACAAAATGTTCATATGATCCAAAATATCATGAAGACATCTACATAGAGCACTGCAAGATGATTGAAGTCCAAATGGTACTACTTTGAATTGATATACTACTCCATCTATCTGAAATCCTGTATACTGTCTACTTTTTCTTCTAGAGGTATTAACCAAAAGCTATGCTGTAAATCAATTTAGTGAAAAATGACATTCCTGTAATTCTTCCTAATATTCCATCTATACTCATTGGTGCTTCAAATTGCTTTTCAGTAATCTTGTTAATATTCCTTGCATCCAAACATAACCTGATTTCACCTGATCTTTTTCGTACTACTACTATGGGGTTATAAAACGTGTGTCTGCCTTCTCAATGATCCCATCTTCTAACATATTATTAATTGTTTTGTATACTTCTTCTCTGTATTTATATGGTATTGGGTATGATTTTGTTTTAAAATCTTTTTCTTCTTTAACTTTTATACTATGGATATAATTTTGTGCAATTCTATTTTCTTTATTGACAAGTCCCTTGTGTTGCTGCAATATGGAAATGACTATTGATTTATATTCTTCAGGGCAATTTAAAAACTTTTATTATATCTTCTTCTTTACAAATAAATTATTCTTCATTATGTACTCATTATTCCTTGCTTCCAATTTTACGCACTCCGCCTCGTAGGCATCCATCTGCTTAAAATTTCCATTCCTTAAATATTCACTACAATAATTATTCTTTACATTCTTTTGGGACATTTCCCTATCATCCAAAATACATTTCTTCTTCATAACTCTGAGATAGCGCG
>NW_027312458.1:0-29625 GCF_040954645.1 Diabrotica undecimpunctata | reverse complement strand
CGCGCTATCTCAGAGTGCATAACCGTAAGTAGATACGTATTATTTTTTATTTTATTTTAAAAATTTACACGGGTGGTACAAACAATGATTTTAAAATTGGAGATTATGTTTAAAAAAAGTACCGACACAAGGCTAGTTCGCTATAATTCGATGTATTTTTTCTTTTTTCAAGCATTTTTTAAACTCCTTGCGATAAGAAATAGGATACCTATTTAAAAATCAAATCATTCAATCGTCTACTGAAAGGTCGCTATTATTTTTTTTTTCTAACAATAGCATAGTTTGCTTTAATTTGCTAAATATAAAAACATATCATATATTGGACTTAATTAATTAAGTGCATTTAAATTTATGCTCACAGTATTTTTTCTTTAAATGTAAACAGAAAAGACCAAGAGCCTCTTATAAATATTTAGGGTTCTTCCTTCTTACTCAGTCATTTCTTGACATTTTCAAGATTACTACACCGATTTTTATTTGATTAAATTTAAATATTTTAATTGTTATGCAAAAACGGTTATTTATAGTTTATTTCTACAATCTTAGATTTTAAAATGGGTACTACTATAGAATATTTATATTCTTTTTAGATTTCATCTGAAAAAAAAACTTCAAATAGATCAGCATGTCAATACCGCGAAACATTTAGCTAAAAAAGTAAAAACCACATCCGGTTAAAACTATCAACCTTCTGAGTCCAAGTGCTTTCAGTCAAGTTTCTAAAAAACAAACCGAACAAGAAACTTTAATCGAAGGCTTGTGTCGTGCATTAGTATCTTCTAATATATCGCTTTCAAAATTATCTAATGGAAACTTTGGTTCTTTTTAAAAAAATATTGCAAACAAAACATTCCCAGTGAACGAAATTCTAAAGAGAAATAATGTCGATTTGTTATACTCCCTCAGTAATCCACAACATAAAAGCCGAAATATTTAATAATAACTTTTACATATGTGTGGGACGAGACCGCTGACTCGTCTGGAAGAGACATTGTGCACTTATTGTATCGGTGTACTTAGCGATGAAACCTTTCCAAAATCGTATTTAATTTCCTGTAAGCAGTGGAAAAAACCATCGCTCTAACAATATCACGGTTTTTATACAAGAAGCATTAGCAAACTATTATTCTTCCTGCTGCTGTGCCTATGATAAATTATTGCTTTATTTTATCTGATGCCGCATCATATATGGTGAAAGCAGGAAAAATTTAAAAATATTTTATCCAAACTTAATACATGTCACTTGTTTAGCGCATGGAATAAAACAGAATTGCGGAGGAAGTAAGAAAATAAATTTCCACTAGTTAACAGTTTACTAGCGAGCGTCAAAAAGCTATCCTGACATCACCTGTAAGAATAAAATGTTACAGAGATATGTTGTCTGCTGTTCCACTGCCACCGCAACCCATTTTAACACGTTGGGGAACATGGTTGGAAGCAGCTAATTTATATGCTGATCATTTTGTTGATCTAAAATACAATAATTAACCCTTTAACGGTATGATAGTTGCCTAATCTTATTGGAAGCTAAGCAAGCCTTCCAAGATAACATCCTCAAACATGCAACTGTCATTCATAAAATCAATATATAGTTTTCTCCAGAAAACTAGAACTCAATTAGAATCGTCCAAATTATCATTGTTAGAGAGTACAGTTTTAATAAAAGAATTTGATCATTGTGTCAAAACGTTATAGGTATTATGGAATGAAAATTTTTCAAAAATAGTGTACACCAGGTTCTTTCTGAAGTGGTTCATGTACGAACTGGGACATTTCCGAACCAGTTAATTTAGAACCATCTATCATAGTAAATTTGAAAAATGCCCCAGTTACATCAGTTGATGTCGAAAGAAGTTATTCTATTTACAAATATATGTATTCAGATTCAGAAGTTTTTTATTAGAAAATTTTGAACTTAATTTGATAATCTACTGTTACCACAATTCAAAATAATATTTATATCTTAAAATAATTATATGTTATATATTTATAATGTTGTAAGTATTTTTGTAAATAAAAAATATTGTAATATTTTTTATTACATGCATATTTTCTAGATAAATATGCATATTTTGCAATAAATACTGCATATTTTTGCATAAAATACTGCATATTTATGCGCATATTTCATACTTTTTTATTTGCATATTTGCCTAAGTCTAGCAATGACTAAAAACTACTTTTATGATAATGAAGTCATTGCTTTGCAATAATCATCTCAGTTTAGAACTAGACAAAGAATGGTTTAGTGTTATGTTTGGTCCGTACTTTTGTGTAGAGCATAAGTGTGGACGCTAAAAGTATCGATCATGAACAAAATTAAACCATTGGAAATGTGGGTTCATAGACAAATGCTGAAGATACCGTGGACAGCAAGGGAAAACATAAGAAGAAGTACTAAGGAGCGTCAACAAAGATAGAGAACTGCTAAAGACCGTTAAACATCGAAAAATGACTTATCTGGGACGGGGAAGTCGATATAATAATATTTACCAGATCCAGAGGTGTAGGAAGGAAAACAAGTTCTTGATTAAAAAACATTCGTGAATGGACACAGATATCAAATGCAGGACAATTATTACATATTGCAGAAGATCGAGAAACCTTTACAGTGGTGATCGCCAACGTCGAATAATTCTGATATTGTCACGCGAAGAAGAAGCTAAATATGACATGTGATAGTGAAGACGGATTCTTACTTACCTCTACTTCGTGCGGCTATGAGTTGTGATTGGTTCAAAATGTTCTCAAAGTTTATTCGCGTTTGATAACCAAAACAAACGTTCTGACTTGCAAAAACAGACAAACTCACTGTAATTCGTAATATATAGACAATTATTAACAGGAACTTAGAAAAAAATAGCCATATAAATGAATCATAATGCAAAATATGACATACAATTTTTTTGGGCTTGCAATGCTTCTAATGCTCATCCTTACAAGGCCAAGTTTACATTGGGAAGCAACCAGACGTCGAACTCAAAGTCAAGCGTACATTTTTAGATTTAATTTAGTTAGTGGGAACCGTGAGGAAAAACAAAACGTTTTCGCTTTCAATAAATCGACTAATTGTGCATTTATAAAAGAAGAAACTATATGTACATATGTACCAAAGGAGATAAATTAGTAATCCTGTTATCATCAATGCATATGATAGACGAAATTAGAGCAAACGGCCACTGCAAAACCAATTATATCAGATACTACAATCAAACGAAAGGAGGTGTTCGTGTGAAGGGCAAACTGTTAATGCCAATGAAGAAAATAGCTAACAAAAAAATTCAAAAAGACCATAGATGTCTCGAAATTCTTTATTATACGGCGCGTGACTCTTGGGGAGTATTGACAGAAGTGAATACATTTTATAGCGCCTTAGTATTATGTGGGTAAATGAAATTTTTTGTCTGCTTATGACTGAATAGTTACTATTATTTTATAACAACACCACACATTAAAACCTTAAAATATAAAAATCCTAATTATATTCTTAAAAAAAATGTATTAAAATGAAGTAATTTACAAAAAATTATTAAATAAAATATAAAATTTATTTATCAATTTACATCTTCATATTATTCTGGATTATTGTTTAATTACATCATTTTGATTATCACTATATATATAATATATATATATATATATATATATATATATATTATATATATATATATATATATATATATAACTCTATATAATAAAAAAAACAAAATTTTCTCCTCATCGGGAATCGAACTTTAGTCATTCGCGTGAAAAGTATAAAAAGAAAATAGACGTGAAAACAGCCACGGTTTTAGCGACGTTAATCCAAAGGAGTATATATTATAATGTTTTGTATGTGAAAACAAAAGTGCTGGTTTACTGTTTCCCTAAAATTTCATCACATTTTCTCAGCTTTTGAACCTTCCTTGGACTTCTACAAATAATTCAAAATCAAAATTAGCCAAATCAATTCTGTCATTCTCGGAGTTAATATATAAGTCATAATAAAATATAATAACGTTTAACAAACGTCATGTTATGTTTATAATAAGTATATAAGTATGTGTATTCTATATTATATTACTATATACCACAAGGGTAACTGCACAGGTCTCGATATTTCACGTCACGCTAAACATTATTTCGGGGCCAGTGCAAAAACATCAACCGAGCGATAAGAAATATTACTTTAGAAATTTTCTGAATGTTTATAAACATTTTTGAATACTACAAGAGTTACCCAAGTACCTTACCAGTCTCAAATGGGTTAAAGAAAAATAGATATGCTGAAAGGTCAATCTACTAAGAGGTAAAGAGGTAACTAACATCAAAAGATCATATTAACTAACGTGTGTCCCTAAAGTTTTCGGAAAAAATAAATTGGTAAACGTATTTTCTAATTGTAAATTAAGTTTATTTTATTTACTAAATACAAGAAATTAGGTCTTCATATTTAAGGTTTATAATGTATTTTTATAGAACTGAAAGAGGTCCGTGATCTTCGATGGCACGTACGTTTGGTCTTGCTTGTGCAATAAGCCTTTGGATTGTTTCTATAGTCGATCTCACGTAAGTTTTTGCAGAATTCTTCGGCTTAGCTGATCTTAATTTTGAGCTTCCTAGCCATTAATATGCACCATTCGACTCAAAACAACCCAAAACTCAATATCTTCATAAATTTGTGCTATCACTAGTTGATCATCTGCAAATGACATAGTGTATATGCTATTGTTGTTAATCGGCATTCCCATGTTACTACATTTGCGCTTCCACAGTTTTAGAGCTTGTTCTAGATAAATTTTAAATAATGTCGGGGAGAGACAGCAATCCTGCTTAAGGCCCTTTATTCATTTGGAATCCATTTGACAGATTATTTCTAAACTTCTAACCTTTACCTTTTGAGTTAGCATTAGCGTACAGTTCCTTCGTCGCATTTATTAAATTCATGCTTGTTTGTTTTCTCTAACGCTTCCCATAATTTATAATGTGGTACGCTATCATGAGCCTTTCGTAGGTCTTCATACACTAAATGTACTTCTTGATTATCGACTATTTTTCTATTCAATAATCTGTGTAATGCAAAACAAATGGTCAACAGTAGATCTACCTGCCCTAAATCCTGTCTTTTCCTTAGCCTCTAAGTCTTTATATTCACTTTCTATTCTGTTTTTAATTACTTTTCCGTATATTCTACTGAACGAGTTTGTCACGGCAATGCCTCTGTAATTGTCACATGCTTCTGCATTATTTTGTGTATAGTGGATATGAATTATGGCTTCCACTCCTCTGGGGTTGTCATTCCATTAATGCAATTTTTAGAACAGTTTGGCAAAACTGTATATAGTTTGGTTTATACCGTGTTTAATTAACTCTGCAGGGATGTTACCTGGACCCGGTTGTCTTGTTATTTTTTAGAGATCTACATACATCGTCCACTTCTTTTGTTGTTATTCGTATGGGCGAAGTTAAATATTTATATTTTTTGTTTCGTTGCTGTCTTTAAAATCTTCCCTTAGGAGTTTCTTAAAATATTGGTTCCAGTCATCCATTGTTATTGTTGATACTATGTCACTCTTCTTATCTTGTCGTAAAGATTTAAGACTCTTCAACTTTCTGTGCTTCTTCGTCTTCCTAGATGTGAATTTATCATGTTACACTTTTGTTGCCATGCTGTATTTTTCGTCGACATATCATTTTCGTGCTTTGAGACTCCTTGTAGATTATTTTATCCGTTTTATTCTTTGTATTTAAGAATTTTTAGATATTGGTCTCTTTCTTCTTTATTTCTTGTTCTATTTCTTCGTCAAACCAATATGGAAGTTTTCTTTGATTCTGGATTTGGTATCCAATGGCTTCTATTGCTGCCCCTGGAGACACCTTTTTATATGAGTGTAATGTTCTTCATTATTATTAAATTGTTTATTTTTCAACTTTTGATTTAATCTTTATACCTGTATTATTTCTGTATAATTCTCTCACGCTTTCTTGTTCTAAGCTGATTAGGTTATACCTCTTCTGTATTTCTTTCTCTTTCTCATTTTCTTCTTTTTCTTCTTTAGGTTTATTTACTCCAAATGTGATCTTAACTTTTATTAAGTAATACTCGTTTCCACATGTAGCTCCTCTCAATACTCTTACATCTTCTACAATCATATTGTCTTTTGTCGTATGATAATGATATTAGTCTGGTACCATTATCATGTACGAGGTCCTCTCCGAACTGACCTATAACTGCGTATTGGTTTTTTTTTTTTCAGTTCTGCTGTTTAAGTCTCCCATGTTGATAATTACTCGAGATGTGCCAACTTTTGTAACCTCAAAATTCAATTTCTCAATAAAATCGTTTTTAATGTTTACTGGTGCGTCATTATTTACTGCGTATACACCCAATAATTGTGCATTTGTGCACTTCTTTTTTACAGAATTATATTTGTATAACAATAAAACACTGAAAACTTTGTTTTCAAAAATTCCACAAAATGTATTTTATCTTAGATCTACTGCTGTTTCGGCAAAGTGCCTTTCTCAAGTGAAAGTTTTCAGTGTTTTATTGGTATATAAAATAAATTTCCATCAAGTAACGGTCGAATCCATCACTTATTATATTTGTTATTTATTAGATGATTAATCGATACTGTATCATATTTTATCACATTTTTTTATTTATGTTAAATAGCATGTTTCGCTCCAAAAAAAAAAAGATTCATACAGTAGACAGTGCAGTAGACTAGCGCGAAGCTTCATGCTATGTTTTCTTTATTTATAAATTAAACAACGTAACTTTATTATTTATTTTATGATTTATACTTTAAAACAAATTATATTAAATATTACAATAAATTATTAGTGATGTTTGCTCATAACGCCACCTATTAACTTATAAACAAAGCATACGTTGTTTACTTCTGACAGAACTGTCAAATTCAAATGAGGTATTAAATTAATAATAAAATAAAAATAAATATCATTTGATAGCAAATTTTAATCATTAAATAAACGAAATAAAATGTTAAAAAAATAATAATTGTATGTATATAAAATTATTTTTAAACAAAAGGTGTCATAAAATTTGAACAAATGAATCAATATTGTTATTATATGAATGACATTTATGACTTTTAAATTTTGAAAATCGTAACGAAACGAATCTTACATAGAATTCTTTTAATTTTTTACTTCTCATTAATATCTATATATGTTAATATTTTGTATGCAGTTTTTAATTTATACCGACTAAAAATAAATATATGATGAATAGAAACGAATTAATCGAGACCAATGAATCGATATGAAGAACCGCTATTATTGTGATGCCTTCTCCTCATGGCGCTAGTTTCGTGACGTTCCTCTCAGCATTTTACTATAAAGTAAAAAAGTAATACACGGCAGTATAGATGCTTCGCTTCAAAATATCTCCCACAAATACCGAATCTCTAGAACTATAAAATTAACAGCTTTCCCCTGCCGATTTTTCTGCTACATACCGTTGTTGTGCTCTAGTTTCTTTTAGTTGGCAGACTGTTGTTTGCTTTTCCTGATAATCTACATGTGGTCAATAAAAGTAGTATGGTCTGTGCTATCGATGCCAAAATTTAGAATATGAGAACAAATTTAGACGGCTATAATGTAATTTGATTTCGAAAACTTAAACAAGGTTCGTTAGAACTCTTGTAAATCTGAGAGTGGAAAAATAACAATGAGTCATTCGATATAACGTTCAAAGAATAAATACTAGCTTCCTGGTCTGGACTGTGTTATATAGGTCAAATATCAAACATGGCAGATTTTCTTTGTGACTATGATTTACTAATATTTACAGAACAAGACGTGTGCTCTTATAAGTGTTTAAGGAGTGCTTTAATTTAAACGGAAGTAAAATTTATTTAAAAATTCTTTTAACTTAAAGGAAAACAATATTTTTAATGATAGCTATTTACGTATTTAAGTTTTTTTTAATATTTAATACGATATTAAAAGAACTTTTTTAAAAAAAAGTTATAAAGCTATATTAGACCTTTGGAGTTAATTTGACTGCCTGATTTTCTTCTTACTAATCTTAATTCATCTTTGTATTGGTGTCCTTAGAAACCCCAAAATCGTCTTCAGCTTTATTTAGAATTTAGAGATCTTTTTTTGAGATAGAGATCTAATTCTAAAACGGATTTTTTTTTTGAACGATTATATTTGCCGCCAACAGAAATGCTACTTTTAAGCTTTGGTTGAAAATTTATAGGCGAGCGGTTTACCCATATAAGCAGAGCATCAACCGCTAAAATTCTTTTTGCATTTCTAATGCACCAAACCTTTTTTATTCGATTCTATATATTTTTCCAAGATGAAATGTATTTTTGTTTTAATTTTTACAAGTTGGCCGGCAATTGTTATTAACAAATAACTTATACAAAAAAGCAATTTCACCTAATTGTTTCAAAATTAATTTTTTTAGGTGTATCTCATCAAAATAAACACTTTTTTTTTCTTGATAATTTTTCGAAAAATGCTTCCTTTTCGAGTTATTTGCATTTTTCTGTTGAAAAAATGCCTTAATTAGTGATTTTTGGGATTTTTTTTTCTAAAAAACTACTAAATGAAATGCAATTTTACAAATAGCTTTATAATCTTTAAACCGTCGAGTACATGTTAGAATATTTTGACAAGGATAAATGGTTTCTATCTCGCTAAAAACGTGGACCCAAATATTTCGAATATGCCTAAAAAAAATTACATTATTATAGCATTGTAAAAAATTAATTTTAATTGTTTTAATTTATAATATGTCTATATAAAAATAATTAGAAATATCTTTTTTTTAATAAATTGTACGTAATATTTGTATTGAATTAATTTTTTAAATTTAACCAAATATTTCTACGCGCCGCACGCATGTATCGCCGCAACCGCTGTACACACTTAGCGGTAGACTGCTCGAAAGCCATATTCGAAATATTTGGGTCCACGTTTTTAGCAAGATAGAAAAAAATTATCCTTGTCAAAATATTCTAACTTGTACTCGACAGTTTTAAAGATTATTAAGCTTGTTTGTAGAATTGCAATTCATTTAGTAGATTTTTAGAAAAAAAATCTAATCTAAAAACTAATTAAGGCATTTTTTCAACAAAAAAAATGCAAATAACTCGAAAAGGAAGCATTTTTTGAAATAATTATCAAGAGAGAAAAAGTGTTTATTTAAATGAGGTACACCTAAAAAAATTAATTCCGAAGCAATTTGTGAAATTGCGTTTTAGTATAAGTTATTTGTTAATAACAATTGCCGGCCCACTTGTAAGAATTTAAAAAAAATACATTTCATCTTGGAAAAATATATAGAATCGAATAAAAAGGTTTGGTGGCATTAGAAAGCAAAAAGAATTTTAGTCGGTATATTCTGTTTCTAAGCGTCTTTTGAGGGGTAAACCGCTCGCCTATTATTATTAAATACAAGTTAGAAAAAAAAGTAGGGTAGAATAGAATTTTTATAAACAATTAAACTATCTCGATATGGAATTGACCAATCGGAACTTAAGAAATCACATTTGATTTTTAATTAAAAGAGCTACAATATAGTGCCTTTTGCATAACAAAATAATTTTTTACAAAAGGTATTTTAAAAATAAAAAATGGCGCAAAATTCACATTTATGGACTTTCAATCATAATATAGCATAAACTATAGGGTCAAATTTAATGTAGCGAAGCTCAAATTGAAGCTTTTTTGTGTACTGTGCTAAGTCTATCACACTATTTCCAGCTTTGCTACTGTGAATAGTACTAGCTACTATAAACAGAAAGAAATATGGTGTTTATAAAGGCAAATAAGAGAAATAATATCTTAGTATAATATATGTCATAGACTAAATAGAGCCTTACATGAGAAAAAAACTAATCTTTTCAGTTTTATGATTCGCACCTCTCACATGAAGACCACTACATATGGAAAGCTACAAAAAAAATTTAACGACCGACAATAACTAAATTCACTATAAAGAAACAGATATGACCTGGGTTCGCAGAAAACGCAGAAAAAACAGTAGACTCTGAGATAGCGTTCTCAGCACCAGATACTAATAACGATAATGATGATAATACAAGAATGTACCTCGAAACCCTTTGACAATTATCTCTTTCTCTGACAGTATTTACTTTGACAGAGGTTCGACAACAAATAACAATGCTAAATCGTAAGAAAGCTCCTGGCTATGATATAATAACAAGAGAAATACTTCAGAAGCTACCGAGAAAAGCAGTGGTGTTATTAACTATAATATACAACAGCATGCTACGTCTTCGCTACTTTCCAATACAATGGAAATTTGCTCAAGTTACTATGATTCCAAAACCTGGTAAGCCTGCAACACAAGCAAATTCATATAAATCTATAAATCTACTCCCAATAATGTCGAAAGTATTAGAGAGACTTAAAATTGGAGAAAAGAAAGTATTAGATAGTACTATTACATAAAATCGAGCAAGTTGTTCCCATAAACGTAATTATACCACAACACCAATCCGAATTTAGACATGAATACTCAACTTTCCAACAATGCCACAGAATGGTAAATACAATTAAAACAACTTTCGAAGAGAAATACTAAATTCATAAAAACCTAGCATAGCACTGTGGTACCTTAAATATTTTTTTTGGAGATCCACTAGTTTTAATCGTAAGCCAGCAAATTCGCTCCCCTTAAGGGTAGTTTGGTGGTAAAAAATTATTAGAGTGGTAATAAATTAGTGAAAACTGGTGAAAAAATATTAGGTAGGTTCAATTGGATTCCGCTCATTTGTCCCCGCTAGCTTAAGGTCCTGCTTGCTCTGCCCATGGACTTCTCCTTCAACCTTTGACCAGTTCCTTCGCCATAATTTCAAGTCAAATTTGGTGCATACTCCATTATTTTTTAATTTTTCATTATTTTTACTGTACTGAAATTTATTTCTTATTCCACAACATTCTAATAAATTCAATAATATCCAAAATACTTGAAAATTGCGAAATATAATAAGATATAATTTATAAAAAAAGTAAAACCACTCAAAATGTACCAAAATATTAATAAACAAAAACTGAAAATATTATTTTACAAGGAAAAAAATGATCTACCTATATTTTTTTATAGAGTGGATCAGCAAAATTTAAAGGCAATTTGATCTAAGTCTATTAATACTCGAGAATTCTAGAAACAATATAAAAATAAAAGAAAAATATTGTTTTAATAAATTATTACTTATCAAGCAATAAAACACTGAAAACTTTTGTTTTCAACACTTCCGCAAATTTTCGTGTAGATCTATCAAGATTTACAGCGGTATTGGCAGAGTGCTTTTCTCAAGTGATGATCGAATCCATCACGTAATAAACTATTACTTAATAGTATAAAATTATAAAAAATATAAATATTTACAATTTCTATTACTATTACGCCTTAAAAAAGTAAAAAAAAACTCAGTGCTATATTAAAAAATGCAACATAACACCTGAAACTAAAAACAATATTTTTTTCTTATTTTTTTTGGAAAAAAAAGGTACTGCTAGAACGAAAGTAGTAGTAGTTATTGGAAGCATTCATAAGTTACCAATAATATTTCTAGAAACAGAGTATCTTTGAGTTAAATTCCAAAAAGATATTGTGAACAACTATAAAACTCTGAGATAGCGCGTAGTAATTCTTCCTGGTAAGATAAAATAATAAATTGCCCGAATATCTGTAAATGAATAATTAAAGTATCTAAATTAAGTTATTTAGTTGATGGTTACAAAAAAAAAAAACGATAAACTGAGTATCGAAGGACCGACATAACTTGTAAATTGTAAGTCAATAAAACACTGAAAACTTTGTTGTCAAAACTTCCACAAAAGTTATTATAAAATCTTATCACTACAGCTGTTTCGGCAGAGTACCTTCTCAAGTAATCTATTTTTGGTATGTGTTTACACTTTATAGTCTTTAACGAAATAGGTTAAGGAGGTAAGAATTGTTGTCTCTAGTTGTTCATTCAAATTTATGTGTGTGTTTCTATTCTTATCTAGAAGGTGAAGTGCGTAGGTAGAATCTGTTTTTCTATTATTGAAAGCCCTTTTATGTTGTGCTATACTTTGCTAAAATTCTACCAGTTTACCTATGTAAGTTTTTGGATAGTAGCCCCATTTAAGTTTGTATACACTACTGTGTAGGTGCTTATTATTTTGGCTGTTGTTGTTTTTAATATATTTGCCTAAGTTTTCGTTTGTTCTAAAAGCTGGTGTTATTCCTTTCTTTTTTATGTGTTTGGCTATTTTTGTTGATATTTTGCCTGTATATGTAATCGAGCAGAATTTACTAGGTTTTCAGGCTTTCTTGTGTAGATTTTGATTTAAAATTATATTAATTGTTTGTTCGTTGTATCCATTGTTTACTGCTATTTGCTTAATGATATTAATTCTGTCTCAAGTTGAATTTTGACATCGGAATTTCTGTTAATCTATGTAACATGCTATGATACGATTCCCGTTTTGTTGTGTAGGATGGAATGGTGAATTGTGTATAATCGTGTCAGTATAGGTAGGTTTATGAAATACGGAGAACTCATGTTTGTTTTTAAGTCTGATAATTTTTAATTCTAAAAAATTTATGGATTTATTTTGTTCTGTTTCTATTGTAAATTCAATATGACTATGAGTGAATTAATATACGATAAAAATTGGTCAAGTTACCTGATAGTTCCTGGAAAACATACCAGTACACTCGTCTACGTATCTCCATCAATATAAAAACCGTTTAAATACGGGATGTTTTGAAATCTTTGTGTCTAGATGATCCATAAAAATATCTGATAGCAATGGGCTTAGAGGATGATCCATTATAAGTTCTGCACTTTTATTTGTATATATTTGATTATTAAATTTAAAGTAGTCCTGGTTTATGCAGATTTCAAGAAGATGTAAAATTTCAGATGTAATAATTGGTTTTATAATATTATAGTCCTTTAAACATTAAATCTAAAGGAAGGGACAAACAGTTCTCCCCTCCTAACCTATTTCATTAAAGACTATAATGTGTAAACACATACCAAAAAATAGATTACTTGAGAAAGGCACTCTGCCTAAACAGCTGTAGTAATAAGATTTTGTTATAAATTTTGTGGGGGGGTTGGCCGTAGGGTTAACACCCCCGACACCGTAAAAAACATTATGTTACGGGAATTCAAGGTAAAGTTTCCGAACTGAAATCTAGACGACAACTCGGCGCGAAAAAGGACAATGAATTAGGTTATTCTCGTGAAATGTAGATCTCTATACAGCCTTGCAGTCTCTCATTAACAGTGTAGAAGAATATAAGAGCGATATAATTACGCTTCAGGAAATGAGATGGTTGGGAAATAAAATATTAGAAAACAAGATTATACGATATATTATAGCTGCCATCCAAACGGAACACAAATAAGGAACGAGATTCATAGTCAATAAAAGAGTAAAGCACCTTATAATAGACTTCTAACCTCTCAACGAAAGATTATGCACACTAAGAATCAGAGGAAAATTCTTTAAATATGTAATAATAAATACCATGCACCAACTGAGGGAAAGCCGGATGAAGAAAAAGAACAATTTTATGAACAACTGAAATATATCATACAACATTATCCTAGAAATGACGTAAATGTCTTGATGAGAGATTTTCAATGCAAAGATAGGTGAAGATAGGGAATATATGCCAACTATTGGAATTCACAGTTTACATGAAGAGTCAAACAACAACGGAACTCGACTAATAGACTTAGCCTCCTCAATGACATGGTGATTGCCAGCACATGCTTCAGGCACAAAGATATACATAAGGGAACATGAAGAAGTCCAGATGGGAATACAGTAAATCAAATCGACCATGTGGGTGGTTGACGCAAGATACTTCAGCGACGTGATAGACGTACGTGCAAGGACGCGGGGCGAACATAGACACGGACCATCACCTACTACAAGCTAAACTAAGAGCTAGAATCTCCAATGCAAAGAAAGAAAAATGAGTTAAGAGGAAAGGTTTAAAGTAAAAGTGTTGAAGAACCCTAAGATAGCTAAGAGATTTAAGAAAGTCTCGAAAGCAAGCTGGAAGTCTGCACGGATGTTATAGGTGAAGATATTAACAACTATTGGAGGCAGTGTAGAGCTATATTGGAAGAAGTGGCAACTGAAGTTATCGAAAAGCAATAACGTAAAAATTAAGGTCAGACTGGTACGATGAGGATGCGCACAAGCAATGCAAAGAAAAAATCAGGCATATAGAGACTCCAAGGACAAAGAACGAGACAAACAGGGGAAGAGTATAGACAGCTAAGACGAGAAGAAAAACAAATACTTAAAAAAAGAAGAAAGAGGATATAGAGAGCCAACTAAAAGAACTAGAGAATTATAAAGCACAAGCAGAAACGCAAAAGTTCTACAAGAGGATATCCAGAACAGGAAAGAATTCAAACCTAGATTATCAATCGTTAGAAATAGAACAGGGGAGATCATTGATGATCAGGACCAGATACTAGAAAGAAAACTTCAAGGAAAGGCTAAATATAAGAGGTGAGACAGGGCTCCACGAATCAAAAATCTAACTCGAGGACATTGACGACGAAAGAGAGAAAGATACCATCCCAACAGAGGTAGAAGGTCATCCAAGCTATACAAAAATTAGAAAGAAACAAAGCTCCTGGGGCAGATGGCATTCCTTCAGAACTTTTAAAGCATGGCAAAAAAAACCTAACATGCTGTATATGTAGACTGGTAGAACTGATCTGGAAGCAAATAAAGTTACCAGAAGACTGGAATGTAGGTATAATTGTACCTATCCACAAGAAAGTCAAACAATATGTGAGAACTACAGAGGAATAACCCTCCTAAACGTAACATACAAAATATTGGCATATATTCTTTACGACCGACTATCGGGATAATGTGAAGATATAATAGGTAAATATCAGTGTAAGTTTCGTAAAGAAAGATCAAATATTCCTTCTAAGGCAAGCTCTGGAAAAACCATATGAGTATGGCATTGATACTCATCACCTGTTTGTTGATTTTAGATGCGCCCATGATAGTGTTGAAAGAAACGCACTGTACAGGGCCATGATAGAATTCATCATACCAGTACACTACTCTGAGATAGCGCGTCACTTAGTAAAGTTGGTGAAAGCGACCCTATCAAGAGACTAGTGTAAAGTTAGAGTGCAGAACGGAGTTTCCAGAACGTTCCAGTCTCAGATAGGACTTAGACAAGGAGACAGCCTATCATGCCTCCTATTCAATATTACACTAGAGAAAGCGATAAGAGAATCTGGAATAACAACCAGTGGAACTATTATTAATCGCAGTGTACAATTACTAGCGTACGCCGATGACAACGACATTATTGCAAGAAGAAAGGCGGACGTGGTCGAATCATTCAAGGTGCTTGAAACAGCAACAAAAAGAATGGGGACTAGAGGTTAACACTAGTGAGACGAAGTATATAAAAGTATCAAATTATATACAAGCAGCACAACTCGAAGATCTAACGATCGGAACATATACTTGCGAAGGAGTAAGAGAGTTTATATACCTAGGCTCACAAATTATTCAGAATAATGCAGTAAGTGCAGAAATTAACAGACGGATATATTTGGCAAATAGAGCCTAATATAGATTTAAAATAGTTTTAACAACAAGCCTAGTCACAAAAAGAACGAAACTAGTGATATACAGAACTCTTATCAAGCCCATCCTCACCTACGGGTCGGAAACCATGGACGATGATAAAGAGCGATGAAGAAAGTTAAGATGCTTTGAACGTAAAATCCTCCGACATATCTATGGAGGAGTACAGGACGGCGGATTATGGCGTAGACGCTATAATTTCGAACTTTACCGCCTGTTTGACAAACCTGATATTAGTAGGTTTATCAAAATAAACCGGCTGCGGTGGTTAGGTCACATAGAGAGAATGAATAAGATGGAGCCGCCAAAACATATTCATAACCAAATGAATAGATGGAGCTGAGAAGGAGAGGCAGGACCCAGAGCACGATTTAAGGATCAGGTGGAGGAAGACTTGAGAATGTTGGGAGAACAAAACTGGAAAGCCAAGGCGAAGAATACAAGATAATGGAGACTTATCCTTGAGCAAGCCAAGACCCACCATGGTTGTGGAGCCAATGATGATGAATAAATTTTGTGGAAGTTTTGGAAACAAAGTTTTCAGTATTTTATTGATATATAAAATGAATTTCCATCAAGTAACGGTCGAATCCATTACTTATGTAAATTATAAGATTAAATACAAACGTTTTAAGACTTTAAAAATGTCTCTTAAAAACAAAAAATATAAGGAAAAGACTGGTTGATCTCTAATCTAAAAAGGATTTTCCATATATCATTAGGAACGTTTAAGAGTTATCACAGAGCGAGATAGACGTACTGAGCAACAACAATACGATTTACTACAGCGAATTACATGCATTTTTAATATAATTTAAATTAGCTGTTATTATTAAAACTTATTTAGTAAACCATGCTTTGAAATTTAAAAATGAAAGTTGTTACAAAATAATGTGTTAAATTTTTAAAGACGTGTGACAAGAAACACAGAGTAATAATTAAAAATTAAAATCTGATAATAATTATATAAAAAAAAAAACAAAAACCAAAGATGTCAAAATAATATATACCACAGAAAAAATGAAAAATATAGTTTTTGGCCTATAAAAAGTTTATTATACATTCTAAAGAAAAATGTTTCAAATAAAAGGTGTATACTATAAAAAATTCTTTATGTTTAGAGTTTTCAAAATAAAATACATAAAGAATTGACCGAGATATAAAAAACTTATTTTTGTAGTAATATATTATAAATGGTAATAATGTTGTGTTTTGCATTAACACATGTAACATAACTACTTGAAATTGTGGCAGTTGAATAGAATTATTAAACTATCCGAAATTTCAATCAGATCGACCAAATAGTTTATAAGGTATTTAATTTGTTTATCCTGAAGAGTGATTTTTTAACACAAATGTTCTTACAAAACAGTCTCTCAGGAGGTATTTTTAAAAATCATAAAAGATTCTTTAAGGTTTCATTTATAGAGTATTTAAAAAAAACTTTTAAATTTTTTATTAAAAAACGGTTTGAAAAAGACTGAGTTTTAGCTTCTAAACATTTATATTAACTTTGAAATTTTTTTATGCCACACGGCTGTGAGTAGGCTCAATAAAAAGCTGGTAAAAAAGCACACTTAAAAAAAAATAAAAAAAAAAGAAACAAGTTGAGATATTGCAAGCGGACAGTTCTCTCTCCTCCAGTTTTTAGTTGCAAATAGTGTATGACGAGTACTATCTATTTAACGGGTCTATACCTTTTTACTCCTTCTCGGTATATGCGATCTATAAAATGGACCATAAAATTTAAGATCTTCGTTTATAATCTGTTCAATTTTCAGCTCTTAATGTTAATACAGAATGGAAATATAGTTTTAAGAATAATAAATGCAATCCGGTTTCATATTGGTCATAGTAGGTTCTAGTTTTTCTAACAAATGGTATTATTTTATCAGCTTTCCATTGAGCCTACATTGCCCCTACATACTGCATACATAAGCTAAAGCACACTTTAATAACTCATTAACTACCACAACTTTAAGTACTTATATTACATGCTGTTATACAAAAAACAAAGTTATTAACATTTATTAATTACTGCAAAATTAAGGGTTTTTTAATCAACTATCTTGGTGAATTTTCTATGTATTTTAATTTAGAAATTTGCAAATTAAAGAACATTTTTAAGATCTATAATTTTTAGTCAGAATCTTTTTTCACTAAACTATATAAGAAGCGTTTTATAGGTAAAAAAATGACGTTCTTACTTAAATTAAGATTGTTTAAAACAAAAACAAAGCAAAGTCATCTGTAATATAATAACATATAAAACTACCCCTTATAAAAAATTCGCTAGGATTAGTGGTAAAACAAAAACACTAGGAAAGTAAGTAAATATTCAACACAAATTTAATACCGTCACTAACGACAGTATATCCAAATATATTAAACGAACAGCATCACCAGTCATCTAAGAAAATAGAAGTTCTTTATAAAAGAAAATAGAAAGTAACTTAATGGTCATAAATCAACAAAGGGAAAAAGAATATATCTGAAAATTTTGAGCAGAAATTTTGAAGTTATTAAAAAGAAGCGATGTATAGAAAACAAACCAATCCTAAAAAATAAATTATTTATCAACCGTATGATAGCTTAAGTAGCCAATATAGCATAATTAACATGGTTGAGATATGTAGACAGAGATAAATAAGAAAAGGTACCGATAATAATAAAAATAGAGATTGGATAATAAAAAAAGATGGGACCAAGAAAAAATGGTTATATGAACCAAAAAAGGGACCTTAAAGGCAAAAGTGTTTAAAATTAAAAAGAAAAAACTAAGGCGAGTAACGAAGACAATTATTTGTCAAGATGTGAGCCTTAATATAATATGTTTATATTTATGAAAGCACGATCTACAAATCTGGAATATATCATACAACTTTTAATATTTTTATTAAATTTTATATAGATATTTTGCATTTCGATGTCATATACATTATTTAAACAGTAGCCCAAATTCAATATTCAAATCGTTACACGTCAGATATCATATTATATTTTCTGTCAGGCATTATACTTTCTGTCAAAATTGGCAATTTTGCTAAAAATAGTTTAGATATTTTATAAAAGTTTTTAAACAAAGCAAATTATTACAAGAAAAAATGTAATACATATTTACGAATATAACAACAACAATATAAGTTCAATCAATAAAAATTTTTTAAAGTAAATACAAATAACGTAGACTTAATAAAAACTACTGCGCATTTTAATCTTACCTTTATGGTGTTCTTCCTCAAAATTGTACCTGCGATGAGTCATCAGAAACGCGCGCGGCATAGTTGTAGTTTTTCACTTTATATTTAAAGCAGTTGCAGAAAATGTTCAAAACACTAAACTTAACAATACTTTTGATAATACACCTTGTTCCCTCAACAGGTAGTCCTCAAAAATTTTGACAAATTTGAATTGTCATCTGGACACGCGCACTCTAAAAGTGACTTAAGGTTTTTGAGTGTTTTCGTTAGTGGTTAAGGACTTACTGACTAAGTGTAACCAAGTAGCTATTCTATATTTACTCACATTGACGCGTGCCAAGATTTCAGGTAGTAGGGTAGGGATAACGCTGAAAGTCTGAAAGTCTCCCGGTTGCAGGAGCGCTAGCGCTCCTACCGCATGAGAGCAGTTGCTGTTGCTTTGACACGAGCCATAGGGAATTTTATTGCGGCTTTGCAGGAGTTGGAATTTTATAGATATTTTTATGCTAAGAGCTTTATGTATACAGTGTGATATAAAAAATATTATATTTGAAAATAAATTTAAATAAATCTGAAATAAAAACAATTACAAACTAATACAATTATATATAAATGGTTAGAAAAATTATTCATGACAAACAGGATTTTTTTAATTATTGTTTCGATGGTAATAGCAAACAAAAATCCTAAATCATTTTTGAAATATGGCCACAATAGTTTAGAAACAGCAAATATAATTTAAATTACGAAATATAATCATTGAGATATTAATAATGTGCCCTTTGCCGCCATGTGCATTTTTGGCTGGCAGAAAGTACATTGTTTATACTCTGTCTCACGTTTTTGGTTTAGTATGGGCTCGTGGACTATATACTTTTTTACCATTCTGTGCATTTTTCAATGATTCTATCCTTATTTAACATTGCACTGTTGCTAGTTTAATTTTCTGTTAAGCATCTGAATATTGCGTCAAAATTTGTGTTCTGTGACTATAATAGAACTTTTCATAAAAAAAAGTGTCAGCCATTTTTTTCGAACAGACATTTGGTAATCAAACAGGTTAAGTTAGTAATAAAAAAATACCAAGAAAGTCTAGTTATTGAAATAAATAAAATGTTACAAATAACAAATCAATTTTTTTAATCGATTATTACTATGATATCTGTACGAAAAGTAACTTACTTACTTTACTTTATCGTGTCCGGACATGTCATTCATAATATTTGGGCCCAGTATCGGGCTACGTCGGTTCTATCTTTGTTGGCGAGCCACAAATCTTCGAGGGTACATCGATGAGGACAGTTTCTGCATGTAAGAAGATGTTCCATATTCTGTGTTTCTCCACAGTAACAGTTCACATCATCTTGGTCGATTTTTCTCCATTTTGCCATGTTTGATTTTACTGGAGCGACCCCCGTTCTTATCCGATTCATAGTTTTCCACGTTTTAAAGTCTAGGGACTGGCCGGTCCATTGAACTTGGGGAAGAGGAAAATACTCAGGCGGTTCATCCTGCACTGTTCCAAGGAAGCTTTTCCTAGATTTTAGTCGCTTTCGTGTGTTCGAGCTTTGTATAGGGCATGCCGCTCGTGCCGCGATCTGTTTTAATTTCCTCTATGTGCTCTGCAACGCCTCAGCGTGTTGAGGGTTCTGGAAAACCCGCGGCTTTATATAGATTTGAGAGTGGCGTTGGTTTCATGCACCCCGTTACTCTCCTGCATGTCTCATTTAGCGCAGTATCAACTTGTTTGGTGTGGGCAGATCTGCCCCAAACGGGGCACGCATATTCAGCAGTTGAGAAAAACAGTGCAGGTGCCGTTGTTCTTAAAACGCCAGGACGTGCGCCCCATTTACTTCCCGTTAGCTTTCTGAGTATGCTGTTCCTAGTTGTTACTTTCCCTTTCGATTTTATGCAATGTTGTCTGAAGGTGAGAGACCCGGTCCAGAGTTACTCCAAGATATATAGGTTGGTTTTGTGTGTTTCTAATGTATTACCATTCCACACAATTTGAAGTTTTCGCTTGGCTTCCTTTGCGCCAAGGTGGAAAACGCAGACTTGGGTTTTTAGAGGGATTGGGTTTCAGGGAATTTTGCAGGTAGTACGCTGTCATTTTTTTAAGGCAGTTTCGAGTTTCTTCTTCACTTCTTCAAAACTATTTCCTTGAGCACATATTGCAAGATCGTCAGCATAGAGGAAGTGCTTGGTTTCGGTCGGCGTAGGTTGATCGTTTTGTGTATATATTGAAGAGCATTGGTGCTAAAACACTTCCCTGTGGAAGGCCATTTTTTTGAACTCTCCACCTACTTACTTTACGCTCCAGCATAACAAAAAAACGTCTGTTTTGCAGAAAGGAATATACGACCTTATCCAGATGGTGGTCATTGAGAGTGTCGTTTTATTTGTGGAGGAAATGTTTTGTGCCTTACTGTGTCATAGGTTGCTGTCAAATCTACGAAAGCAGCCCCTGTTATAAGTTTTTACTTCAAAGCCCTCTTCAATGTGTTCTGTTAGTGCGAGGGACTTGACCGGTGCAAGATTTGCCGGGTCTGAATCCTCCTTGTTGTGGGATGAGGAGCTTGTCGACATTTTTTTCAATTCTGGCGAGTATGAGTCTCTCGTATAGTTTAAAAAAGTGACACAACAGCGAGATAGGTCTGTAGCTACTCGGGTTTTCTGGCTCCTTTCCTGGTTTTAACAAGGCTATTACTTTAGATTTTGCAGGTTTTTTGCAGCACGTGTTATAAAAATTGCAAGATCCAGTTTTTTGCTCCTTGGCCTAGATGCTTTATTTGTTCACTGCATATATCATCCACACCTGCAACTTTCCCGTTTTTTTAACCTGTTCATACCGTCGTGGAGTTCTTTTAGTGTACGAAAAGTAACAACGAAGCGGTTTTTATTATGGAATATATAATCTCTGTATTAAATAAAAAATATTTATTTAATAAATATTTTTTTATAAATTTTATAAACCAATACGTATGACGTATAATACTTATTATAATATATATTATTATGTACTAAAAACATAGCGGGTAATGAAAAGTCCTATGTCAATTATTCAGTTAATCTATCTAAACTGTTAGTTTAGTCTAAACCTTTTTAGTTTAGTGTTTTTAGTATTATTACATTTCATTATTATTTCTCACAAATCGTTTCTTTTCAGAATTTGTTTCAAGATTTTCTACTCCATGCTATAACATGGATCTTGGTCAGTCTCCTGGAAAGAGGACGTATACGCATGAGATTCCATCCGTAGAGAAAAACAATTGATTGTCAATATTTTTAACTACTTTGCAAGATAGATGAATGTGAGTGCTGCTGTGGCAGAAGCAAGAAGAGCATTATATTGTACAGAACGTAGCATATATTATACCTATACTGCAAAAAAAAATAAATACAAAGCGGCCAATTTCCAAGTCATTACATAGTCGTATATAAGATATTCAGGCGATGGAGATAGTTTTAACTTCGTTGTATGCGTTTAAGGAGATCGAATAAATTTAAAACTAAATGGGGTGTTTTTATTAGAATCCACAAAAAACAAACAATATAAAATATATCTCAACGATGTAATATACCAAGAATGGAACCTATGAATAAATATTTGCGTCCAAAGTAACCGAATTGTTTCCGGAAGTTCAGTGGTTTTACGAAAAATATTTTTTGGTACTTATTATATATCAATAATTATTTATTTTCGTTGTTAACGTATACTTTTGAATAAAAGATATAATGAAGGTGTAACATTGTAAAATTAAAAAATTATTTTTATAATATATATATATATATATATATATATATATATATATATATATATATATATATATATATATATATATTATTGTGATATTTTAAAGTCTTGGTGCGCCAAGCTATAATTAGCTAATTAATTTTTTTGATTAATTAAAATTATTTAAATGATATGATTATGACTCTATCACAATTTTTAATTCTTTTATCTCAGGGTTAAATTCGTGCTTCAATATCTATGCTATTACATGTGAAAGGTAAGGTCCAGAGAATACCGGAATAATAAAAAACACATATGACCTAACACTATATATTAGAAATAAAAAATAATGAAATAATTCACACTCAAAAGTTTTCAATAAACAAATCTCATATAAGGATTCTCAAAATTTTGTTCTCCCGTACGTGAACAATCAAAAATTAATGGTACAAACAATATTAATTGAAATCTCAAAATCCCAAACTATTCTAACTCTCCTAATCCAAATATTTATATCCTTTCTAAATTACGTGTAAAAATTGTGTTATCAATAAAAGAAAAAACTGCAGAAAACAAAAATATCTCTCTCTGATGATGAGTGTCCAAATCCTTGTTCCTTGTTGACTGTATTATCTCCTCTCAACTGCTCCCTATGTAATCAGCAATCTTACAACAGATTGTTGCAAGTATATCGTCCTTAATGATCTCCTTCAAAAGCACAAAATCATTCAAATTATGATAGCCTTTCTCCTCTCGATAAACTGAATCTCTCGTTGGTCGAGTGATAAAATTGACTCTTGGAATATCTTCTCTTTACGATAAACTGAATCACTCGTTGGCCTGAACAGTGACTCTTGGAATATAAGTAGAAAAATATGACTTACAATATTTGGCTGCTATAGCTTCTGTCAGATACACTAACTCCACAAAAACACTCACTAACATTCAACACTACTGCTTGCTACTTCTTCGGAATCGCCAGAGAACAAAAATGTTCTTCTCAAAGACTTGGAAACCAACTGCCTATATTTTCTCTCTCCTCAATCTAGCTAAACTTTCCTTATCCCACCTTTTTCAATCTCCGCCAATCAAAACTCGTCACAATTCCCCATTTTTTCATTTCGATAACAAACAAATTTTTACCTTTAATTATAAAATTTCCTAAAACTTATTTACAAATATTATTTTCTATAATTCTTAAAACTAACAAAAACCTCTTTCTAAAATATCTTCTATTGTCTTTAATTACTGCACTAATGTATTTGTAAAAACCCGTTTCAATTTGTCTTTTGTTTCACTTAAACTTATGCGGGTTCAACTGAAGTATTACAAAGAAATGATTGATGTAAAGCTTACATTTTGTTTGGTACAGGTAATTCAAAGTTTTAATAACTTTCCTTCTCCGAAATGTTTGTTGGATATCATCCTACTTATCTGAATTATTTTAATGTTTTTGAACTTTGAAATATTTTTAAACAAACCAATATTTTTCTCGATTTTACATATCATAACAAATCCCCCGCCATTTGATCTGCCGAAAACTCTTTGTTAAATTTTAAAAATGACAAAAGTTTTCTAGGATCAAATTATTTCACTATGTTATTAAAATCTATTCATGATATTGATAGATGTCGTGAATGTTAAAAATACCCCGTATATTTCCTGTCTCTATGTGCGCTAATTCATAACTATTTACCCCATTTTCCGTATTGACCCTATATGGGACCTTCAAATATCGGCATCAATTTAGCACAAATACCATTTTGTAAATTCGACACCCTCAGTGCCTTCACTAAGACTTTATCTCCTTTCTGGAATTTGATCGGCCCTTCTTCTTCGGGTTCTCTCTTGTCTTTGGAGATATTTCTCTCCACTTCGTCTCAATCTTCTTTGAACCAATTCGATCACTTCTTCGTATTGTTTGGGGGCGGTGTCTTCCCACGGTCTTGTAGCATTGTTCCTTTCATTATATATAAAAGGCGTCTCTTTGGTAACCGTATTTGGAGCACAATTCAAATAGGTCTCGATCTCAAACACTCTTTTCTGTCCCAATGTCGATGATGTTTCTTCCGCGGCAATTCGTAGAAATTTTGTGACTTCTTGTATAAAACGCTCCGATGGGTTGCTCTGTGGATGACGGATGCTTATAATTTTGTATCGATGCCTCTCTCTCTTAATTCCCTTTTAAAAACGTTCGTTCCTAAAATATGTCGCATTGTCCAATAAAATATTGTCTGGTCTTCCCACCGTTTCTATAAAATTGTCTATTTTCCTAAGTATTTCAATTCCTTTTGTGGTTCTGCATGCGTACAATTTAACATATTTTGAGAAAAGATCCACCATAACCTAATATGTGTTTATTCCGTTGAGTTGTTGGTATCAAATCGCTCAACATATCAATAGCAACAATATCCAGTTTCCTCCGAGCTACGACGTTTTTTGTGACGTTTTCATTTTTAAAAGTTCCTACTTTTACACTTTTGGCATGTCACACAATTTCGAGTCACCTCTTTGGCTATTGTATAGTCCTGTCGACAAATGTAGTTCTCCCTGAACATAAGCCACACCTTTCTACTTCCAATATGTCCGTTGTCACAGTGTAACTTTAAAAAAACTTCTTTTGCCATTTGCTCCGTGATTACATAGAGTTCTTTACCATCGACCCTCTTAAAATATAGGTTATTTTCTTGTTCAGGCCCTTTGCTTTTCTCTTTCATTCAATTCTTCCTGATTTTCCCCTGATTTTGGCCAAAGAAAATAAGCCTGCTTCTTCCTGTCATTATGTTCATGCCTACGTGGAGAGTTTTGTGATCCTCTTTGCGGAATTGGTTCATCTCTCGTCCAATGCATCAGCCAAAATATTGTCCGTTCCTTTGATATATTTAAATTCAAAATCATATTCTTGGAGTAAAAGAATGCCCCTATGAATTCTATTATTTACCAACCTATTTTTCATTATAGCTGTACCAACGCTGCATGGTCCGTTTCAATGGTGAATCTTGCCCCAAGTAGGTAAAAAACGTAATTTGTTTACACAAAATAATACACTGGCAAACTCTAATTCAGTAACGCTGTATTTTCTCTCATACGTTTTGGTTACACGGGAAACAACATATTGGCACCTCTATATCGTCTTGTATCTGTGATAACACCCCTGCCAAATTTTTTTATGGAAGCATCGGGTCCCTGAGAATGAAAGGTTGCTCATATCTTGGGTGGTGGCACTCTTACAGCTGTGGGAAAAAGCTCCTTTTAAATTTTGTGAAAGCGATTTCTTGTTCCGTTCCCCCATTTCCCATCTGACATTTTTTCTAAGTAATGCTAGTAGCGGTTTTTCTCTTTGTACTGAGGTCTGGTATCAGCTTTTTGAAATAGTTTACCATTCCTAAAAATCACCCGTAAAGTTTTTAAATTGTGTTGGCCTAGGGTAGTTGTTTATGACTTCGACTCTATCTTCTGCAAGACTAATCCCTTTTGTGTCTAATTTGAATCCTAAATACAATACCTCTTTTTGGAAAAACTGACACTTTTGAATATTTAATTTTTAATCCGGCTTGATCAAGTTCTTCCGAGAACAGTATGAATATGTCGTAGATGGCTTGTTATAATCCGGTGAGAAAATTAATAAATCATCTATGTAATGTACAACAAATTCTCCATGCCTATTTAAAATTGTGTGTAATGCGCGAACCAAAGCAGCGCATGCACTTTGTAGTCCAAATGGTACTAACCCTAAATCGGTCGACTAAACCACTCCGTCGATAGAAAAAAGCGGTATAATTTCGACACTTTTCTGCCAAAGGTATTAACCAAAAAACTGTGTTTCAAAATCGATTTTGGAGAAAATGTGTGATCCTGTGATTCGTCCAAAAATAGCTTCTATGTTCAAAGGCGCTTCGTATTGCCGCGATTGTGTGCGAATTCATGTTTCTTGCATCTAAACATAATCGCAAATCACCATTTGATTTTTTTACGCATACTATCGGGTTGATATATGGAGAGTCCAACATCCTTTCGATCACCTTGTCTTTGATCATATTTTCAATTTCCTGTCCGGACGCTTTGCCTGTATTTATACGGGATTGGATATGTTTTCGATTTAAAATTTTCTAAGTTTTTAACTTTAAAAGAATGTTCATAATTTTTTAGCCACTCGGCTTTCTTCATTAATAAGATCTCCATAATTTTCTAAAATCTTCTCTATTTCCTTTCTCCATGTTTTCTCCACATATTATTTTTCTTTCATCCTCAGTTTGTTCACATGTGTTCACTGTCCGTATTACTTCTTCACAAAATCTGGATTCTCGTCCATAATTGCCATTTCTTCTCTGCCCTCTTCCGTTATTTCTTCTTCTATTTTTTCTTTATCTTTAATTTCTATCTGGTATTCCGAGCACCATGTTTCGGCTCCTTCCATTTTTCTGCTTATAACTGTCCTTCTTTTCCTGCTTTCTTTTCGAACTCTTCTTCTTTTTTTTTATTCTCTTTTCCTCTTCGGATTGATTTTTTTTCTTGAGCTTTACGATTTATCCATCTACCGTCATATTGATTTCTTTATGTTTTTTCTTGTCCATTTATCCTTTCAGAAAATTTTCTCCTATCTGTTTCCTTTTCTTCTTCTTGTTGTCTGGTTCTGCTCTGATTTCCAGTTGATTTTCCGAAAAATTGATGGTGATATGTTTTTCACTTCAATTCATCGATTCCCGCTATCAATCATGATTTAGATTCTTCGATTACCACACATTGCATAATATAGAATTTGTCTCCCACTCTGATCCGTACTCCTAAACCTTCGTTTACTGTCGTCAATTTTTTATTATTTGCACCCACTAAAGCAACCCTCGGAATCTTATACACAAATCTGTCCATATTTAATTCTTTTACTAGTTTTTTATTGATTAACGAAATTTCCGATCCAGAATCAATCAGAATTTTAATCGCTTTATGTTTTATAAATGCATCTAAAAAAATTAGACTGGAATTAGAATTTTGTTTTTCGTTTCCCGCCAAATGTATAAACCTCTCCTCGGGTGACAAAATATACCGGAGAGTTTTTTACTTTTGTTTAGTGGATGCCTTATTGAAAATCCTGTCTGGATTCATTGAATACTTCTTCTTCCTCCTTTTCTATTGCCACATGATTCATCTCTCTTCTGTTTTGTCGTTGGGAATCTCTGGATTATTTCTATCGTCCCTTTGTTCGTTCGTATTCCTATTCGGAGGATTTTGTGCATCTCTATTCCTGTTGTGATTTTCATTTGTTCTATTTTGTGTATCATTCCGGTTATCCGTAATTTTGTTGTCTATTGTAATTATTGCTAATTTCTCGGCCTATATTCGTATTGTTGATCTGGATGTCGGTTTCTCTGGTCATTAATTTGATGAATACCTTCTTTCCGGTCCATTATATTGGTACATGTTGTCTTCTATTTCTCATTTCTTTTCTTTTTACTTCTTTAATTGAAGGAATTGGCACAAACTAATCAATATCTTGATAATTTCTCAAAATCACGTGGTCTTCCAACGTTCCTCAAAATGTCTGCTGATCATTTCTACCAGCTGTTCGGTAGAATATTTGTATTCTAGATATTTTGAATTGTTATATATCTGCAAAGCATATCTTTCTTCAGATATTCCCATTTTTTTCGTGATATTTTCCATTCTGTAGCTCTTGGTTGATTTCTCTCTGTTATTTTTCCCCCAGAAATAGTTGAGAAATTTATTTCAAAATCTGTCCAATTTTCAAACTCATCTTCCTTGCTTTCATACCATAACGCTGCTCCTTCTTTCAAATGGGTCTTTAATTGTTTCTTTGCAATCGTCAAAATATCTAATATGTTGTAATTGGTTTTCAAATTTTTAACAAACGGTACTGGGTGTGTTTTCCGAATATCCCCGCCAAACTGTATTTTTATGTCACCCGGACTTTGGATGAGTACTTCTCTCCTGTCTCCCATATCTCGTTGTTTTCTGATATCCTCAATTTGTTTTTTCTATTTCTTTTCTTGTCTTCTTGTAAAGCCATTTCAAATTTTGTTTCTAACTGTTCTAATTCCCTTTTTTGCATACTCTGAATATCCTTCATTTTAGTTTCGATTTCTTCTCTCTGCAATTCTATTTTCCTCTCTGTTTCTTCCCTACTTCTTTTCAAATCAGACTTTTATTTCGTTTTCATATTTGTCCATACGCGTTTCCATTTTTTTGTTCCATTTTTCTTTGGTTTTCTTCCAAATTGTCCAATTTTTGTTCCGTTCTTTGTTGTGATTTATCCATTATGTGTTTTGTTTCCAGTTGAGTTTTTATCCATTTTTTGTGGGACGATTCTTGTATTTTGTTGTGTCCTGTATTTGCATCATAGCTAATAATTTTTCTAACATCCCTGTTTCTTTTCTTTCCTCCATTATTGTCACATTTCCTTCATTATCCGATACTTCTTCCAAAATTGTTTCATCTTCTCTGTTATCCTCCTTCCTTTCCTGCATTTTTACTTTGTCTCCCTTGTGACAGACATGTTGTTACTTTTTGTTATTGTTTTTGTCCCCCGCCAAATGCTGAAATTTTACAACACTCTATATGTTTCAGAACACGACAATATTTCTCCCCAAATGTATTAAATTTTCACGACAAATATCAAATATGCAATCAGTAAAATTCAAATAATTCAGAATAAATATCAAATGTACGATTGGTAAAGAAAATAAAATCAAATAATTCTATAGCAGTAAATATCCACTAACTACGAATCAAACAATAAATCAAATTTTTATATTCCCTGGAAAAATTGTCAAAATACTTTCAAATTTCAAATTCCCTTCAATGTTATATGTTTTTATCTCTGGATCACCTGTACTTATTCCAGATCTCTTTCCCTTCCTTCAAATGTAAAGCTGCGATATTTCAAGCCCCACGTTTTGGAAGCCAGTTATTGTGATATTTAAAGTCTTGGTGCGCCAAGCTATAATTAGCTAAATTAATTTTTTTGATTAATTAAAATTATTTAAATGATATGATTATGACTCTATCCACAATTTTTAATTCTTTATATACTCTGAGATAAGCGCG